>NW_020664543.1:9643361-9651606 GCF_002925995.2 Terrapene triunguis | reverse complement strand
TTTTTTTTTTTTTTTTTTTTTTTGTTTTTTTTTTTTTTTTTTTTTTTTTTTTTTTTTTTTTTTTTTTTTTTTAATGTGATGTTATTCATGGTATGTTTTAATAGGTGTAAAATTTAGGTCCTCACTATCAGTCCAATGCACTTTTTTTTTCTAGAAGACAGCATTCACTGAAGAGACCATGCTGATTATTTCTGGTCTTTGCGCCGAAACCTACAAAGACTTATGAACTTGATTAATTTTTAGCACGTATGTCTTTATAGGATCAGGGCCTTGATATTTTTCAGTCTAGCAATTACACTCAGCAATGTGCTTGCCGTGTTCTTCACTGGGGTAAGCAGGCTTAGTTGAGATCCAAAATAGCCTCCTTAAAAAGTGCAAGTTACAGTCTTTACCTGGAAAAAATATTGTCTGTCTATTGTTCCGTAGCTTTCAACAGCATTAAAAATGTTAATGTAATACATGGTGACTTCTTAAAGAATACCCGAATGTTGAAAATATACCACTGTTGTTTAGTTCTGATGTAAGAGTAACACATTTTTTAAATTCCTTGTATGTATGCTCTTCGTTTCCTATTTCATTACGTAGTGTGACTGCAGATTTCTTCTTTTTTTAAACTGTCAACTAGAAATAATCTAGAATATTTTTAGATTTAAAAAGAGATTACTGCAACATTTTAGTGGTGTGGTTGGTCCTACTGAATGTGAACTATCCACTTTAAAAAAATATGCTCTGATCTTGTTCTGAGGAACTGTAGCTGCTTATTGAGCACAGTGTAGGGTAACAAAACATCACTTGTTTTTTGTGAGCAGTATTTACACATTCCATATGTTTAAGGCCCATTCCTGCAAGCTCTGCCCACTCAAAATTCCTATTTGCTTCACTGAGTGCTGATTATTCACTGATCCCAGGATTGGGGTCTATTGGGATAGATCTTCAGCTGGAGCAAATCAGCATTGCTCCATTGAACCAAGTGGTGCGAGGCTGACTTTCACCAGCTGTAATGTTTTGGAAGTCTGAATTACCTTCATAGTTTAAAACTATCTTTTGTTTCTCTTTAACATTTCCCTGTCTTCTGTGCCCACATTATCTACAATGGTCTTTACACTTCCAAGTTCAGAGTTGTTAATTTAAAATGTTGGCATCCATCAAACGTAACACCGATTATTGCATTGACTTCTCTTTAAAGAGGAAATGGAAACTATTGTGGTAAGGATTTCAGTCTGTATCTTCAAAGTTTACATCCCTCGTTAGCCATATGTCCACTACTAACTCATGTAGCTCTTAGAACTCTAGCCATCTAATCTTTATAGATTTTTTTTATAGTAAAACAGAATGATTTTTTATTTTTGTAGCATATGCCTTCAATATGTATAATAGAAATAACAATTCAAAAACCATATTCTGAATATTGTAAAAATGTGAATTTCAAGAGCTGTGACTGAGTTAGTCATAGTCACTTAAATAATATTTGTGAGAAAATACCAGCACGTCAAAGGTTTACAGAAGCCTATTCTTTAGGATAGAAGAATTCTGATAGTGTAATATGTTTGTGTTCAATGTGCATATGCAGATTCTGAAATTGCACTAAATAAGAAACAAAGAGCTTTTTACAAATCCAAGCACTGGATCAGAATGCTGAATTTGTAACATTTAGTGTTCTTTTTATCCAGAAAAAGTGATGGGTGGTTGGTTAGTGGTTTTCCCACAGAACAGTAATGCGGGAATCCATCAATTTATTCAGAAACATAAATTGGTGCCTAATGTTGCATATTAAGCTGTGGCTATCATTCAGTAAAGTGCCCAGAAATTAACAAATGCCCATTTTTCCACCACCACCTCCCCATGCTCCCTCCCCCCCAAAAAGAAAATGACACATTGTGTATTCACAGCTGCAAAGTGCTTGAGGTCTTATTTATAAAAGAATGACCAACCAGCATGCTACTGCACTTCCAAAGTATCTTTTAAAAAGGTAGTGGATGCACTTATATTTTCCTTGGCATCAAGAGATGCCTTGTAACCCCCCAGGTAGAATTAGTTGCTCTTCTGCTTTCAAAAAGAATGAATAAGCTGTATGGGGAAAGTGTTACACAAAACTCCAGTCATAAAAGTAGGGAACAATTTGTTTTTCTTTTAAAACAATCTTCTGTACCTTCCTATACACAAGCAGTAATGTGACTTTGGAAACTTTTTGTGGTCAAACTTTTTGGTTTATGTTTATGCAGTCTTTGGGCTTGATCATATTCTCCTTAAGCAGACAATACTCCCATTGACTTTGAATGGGAGTTTTGCTTGCCTGAGGAGTATATCTTTGGTCGCTTTGACAGTGCACTGACCAGTTTAGTTAATCATTGCATGTAGGTGTTTTGTATTTTGTTGAGAAGTAACAAAAATATTTGAGTGAGCTGTTCCTAAGCAATTGTAAATGCAGAGTAACTCCCAGGGAAATCAACAGAACTCCATTGATTTCAGTGGAGTTACTCAGATTTACATCCATTAATTTTGTGTCCTGCTCGTTTTTATGACTTAGAAGAGAAGATGTGCAGAAAGGATGTCTGCTTCATATTCCTCTTAGATGTTTGTAAATAAATAAAAACTATTTTCATACCACTGATTCTGTTGCTGAATTTCCTAAAGCATCTTTCTGTTGTCTTGTTGATCTGTATTGTATTTCTTCGTATGAACTAGACTGAAGAAAATGTGTGTGGATTAAAACATTTGAATCCATTTTGTTTGTCTGTTCCATGTTCATTCACAAATCGGAACATCAGCTTTCAAAATCTGTAATAAACGAGTGAGAATATTTGACACCTAACTTTGTGTGTACTTTTTTGTACTCTGAAGTAAGACAAGTATGTTATTTGGTGAACACTAAGTATACATTGTTTTTTACACAACACAAACATGAGGTCCCTGACCTAAAGAGCGCACACAAAAGAGAAAAGATGGGTCACCCTTAAAATACAAGACTGTAGACAATCAGTAAGGAGCTGTGATCATAGGATTTCAAGACTTCTTGGTATCATAATTTATCTGTTATAACAACAGGTGATGATACTTAAATAAAAACTTTCCTTTTGATTTACCCTTCCTCTCCCAATTTTTAACAATTCATACCTTAAATACCCTATTTTATTCCGTACGTAATTAACATTTCTAAAAGATGTTGCTGGTTATTTTCCTTAGTGAAATTGCCAGCTGTGATGATAATTCCGAAAGCTGCTGTGATGAAAGCATTCGCCATGTCTTCCTGTGGGTGTCCATATTCTTCTGAAGTGAAGAAAGCATAACCTGTGTATCTTGTAAGGCTTAAGAATTCCGGCTTGTTCTTGACACTCCAAGCCAGCCTCCCCACTACTAGTTAATTGAAAGATTTAACACTTACACAGCAGCCATAAGCCTGGCAGTTCTAACCTCAGGAGTTCCCTCTGCCTAGGGGAATACTCAGGTGGCATAAAGCTGCTGTAACAGCTCCAGCTCCTTACACCCTACTCTGTACTGCCTTTTTAAATTAATTAATTGATTAATTAAATTTATGTATTTATTTATTTAATGGGGAGGGATAGCTCAGCGGTTTGAGCATTGGCCTGCTAAACCCAGGGTTGTGAGTTCAATCCTTGAGAGGACCACTTAGGGATCTGGGGCAAAATCAGTACTTGGTCCTGCTAGTGAAGGCAAGGGGCTGGACTCGATGACCTTTGAGGGTCCCTTCCACTTCTTTGAGATAGGTAGGTATATCTCCATCTATTGGTCTGGGGGTGTGGTTGGAGCAAGGAGGGCTTAAGGCCACCTTTGCACCTCTCTCTCTCTTCACCTGCCCCATCCCCTTTATCTTTGCAGACTACAGCTCAGCCGCAGCACTGAATCTGGCCCATCCTTGTTACTATGCTTTGCTCTTGACCTTTCATCACATGATCTGTGAACACTCCAGTAAATATTGGGCCATGTCAGTCTCTGGTGTAACACTGTTGAAGTCAGTAATTTTTACTAAAAAGGCAGGACCACTGAAAAGCCTGTTTCCATTGAAGTAGAATGAGAGTTTTGCCATTGCCGGCTTGAGAGCAAGTGGGAGACCGTAGTCTCTCAAACCATGTTTTCACAGATGGGGAAACTGAGGCACATTGAGGTTAGTTACGTGACCAAAGCCACATAGTGAGTCCGTGGCAGTCGGAATAGATCCTAGGCCCAGGAATTCTTGTTTCAACCCCTAGCCCAAACTGCCACTTTTGGTAATTGTTGAGGTGGTCTTGATTGATTTTTTAAGATTAACTCCTTTTAAAATTCCACAGCAAGCAAAGGTTGTGAATGAGCCTTTTCTAGCAAGGTTTTTTTTAATTAAAAAAACTATTCTGTTTTTAAGGGGCATCTCTTACAGTTTAATCAATGCTTAATATGTAATGAAAGGAGTGCTGGGGCTCAAGCAATTTTTTTTACATTCATAATTGAAGTGGCAAGCCCAGAGGGGCCGGGGCTATGAACTGCCAAGCCCAGAGGGGCCGGGACTCAGCGCTGGCAATTCCTGGCACAAATTAAGCACCGAGTTTAATGCTTTGCATTTTCTAAAGAGCTGATGGTAGTTTTATGTGGTTTCTTCAGTGCTGACAGGTAGAAGATCTGGCACTTTAAAGCGAGGGGTTCTGTAGTATTTTCGAAAGGGATAAAACTTCTTTTTTTACTGCATTTTAAGGGGTCATTGTCTCTGGTATTTCACATACAGGTAATTTGTGTGGCCTTTTAATGGGTGTTTTTATTGAGCCTACTCCAGGTTTTGAATGGTAATAAAGATAAACTGCCAAGCCTTTTGTGTGTGTTTTTTTGTTTTGTTTTGTTTTTTTGTAAATGTTTTAAGATTCCCAAGACATTCACAGAATATTTCAGGAGATCTAAATTATGCTTTTTTTTATTTTATTTTAATACAAAAACTGGAAATCCAGGTCATCCTTAATTTCTTACCTGCTGTTTACCTGGGTTAAAATTCTGAATTTCATCTGCAGTGGAGGCAACAATAACTTTAATAACTGACCACCTGTAATCACGGGTTTCCAACCAGGAAACTTCAGGCAAGCTCCTCAGCTAATGTAACTGCATAGGAGGATCTGGCCTCTTGATTTTCCCAGGGAGCTTTTCTGAGTGTGCTTTATTTATTTTTATTTTGACCAAAACTAAAGAGAAGACAACTTTCTAAGCTCCACTGATGGGCCACCAGTCCTAGTACTATGAAAGTACACTCAAATATCTTGCTATATAATTTGATGCTAACAAAGGGACGTCAGTTTTCAAGGAGATATGGGAGAAAGTGAACATCACAATCAGGGCCGGCTCCAGCATTTCTGCCGCCCCAAGCAAAAAAAAAAAAAAAAAAAAGCTGTGATCGGCGGCGGCAGTTCAGTGGCATGTCCTTCGCTCCTAGAAGGAGTGTGGGACCTGCCGCCCCCGAATTGCCGCAGGTGCCGCCCCTCTCCCTTGGTCGTCCCAAGCACCTGCTTGTTAAGCTGGTGCCTGGAGCTGGCCCTGATCACAATTAGAGATTTCTGTTAATGTTAGTCTTTAAATATGAGGGTTGCTTTTCAAAGAGTGTGATTTTCTTTAAAATGAAGGAGCAGCAATTTAAAATGTCATCCTGGTGTGCACTTACTAATGACTTTAGCAGGAGGGAAAGTCTTGATTTGTTTTTGATCAGTCTCTTAAGTGCTAACGATTCCTGGTGTCGGGGGGCCAAGGATTTGTAAATCCACCTACCAGACTCAGATAATGTTTCGTCATGTGACCCGTGTTAATATGAAGGGGATGAAAGAAAGAAATCCCGAGGACAAGTCAATAAAATAGGCACAGAGCTCTGGGTGGAAAGGGAAAGCTGTGGGTCTGCTGTTGGAAGAGGTTCAGAGATCAAGTGGCTCAATGCTTTCTCCTGATGGCAGCAGATGGGCTGGTTTGGGTGTGGAGGCCTTTGTGACTGAATAAATCCTCCTACCGGGCTACTTCATCATAATGTCAGTTTCCTCCCAAGTCCTCTCCTTTCCATATCCCTACCCTGCCTGACTAGCACAAAGGAGGGGAGCTCCAGCGTCTTAACTCCTATACTGTGCTACAATCGAACCTTTTTAAAGACTATTTGCATGTTGCTTTTTATTCAGGATGGGGTCAGGTCATATATAGTTTCAGCAGCTCTTTCCTTAGATGCCCGAGACAATCGTTTCACAGAAGCTTGACGCTATTGTTCACACAAGATCTTATCCTAAGATGCCAATTTTTCTTTGCCTCATACTTTTAGAAATATTTTCACATAACTTACTGAAGTGAGCTATAGATCTACAATATGCAAGGAACACGGAGTTGCACCGTCTTTTGGATCCTGTCCCATACAATTAGGCTGAAAGCTTTTGCTAGGTGGAGAATATTATGAGTTCAAAACCTCATGAAACTGAAAGCAAAGCCCAAGGATTTCAAATGAGTGCATAAAGTTAGGCTTCTAAATAAATGATCAAAATAGTGAAATGCTCAATCCAATCCAATCTCGTATTGAGGGGTCTAAAGAGGGATTTAGGAGCCTACCTTTAACCCAGCTACCCCTCTGAAACCTACCTTTAGACATTCACTTTTAAAAGTTTTGACCTAAACACTATGCTGGTCTAAGTTCCTTGATTTCTGGAAGTCTTTTTTGTAATGATTACATTTACCCAAGTAGGAGGAAAAGCTTGTAGCAGAAGTGCAAAGGCCCCAAATCTCTGCATGCAGCTGTGGAAAATGCTCTGTTAGCGACAAGGTAACAGATGGCCTAGAAGGCTTGGTGACCATGGGCCCTGTCTTATTGAGAGCAGGAAACAATACCATGCACATCTTAGCATGTGCCACCCAACAGCGTTCAGGCACATTGTCGTCACCCTAGTGCAAAATCCCAATTCCACGCTTAAGAGCTGCAGAAAAGACCCTCGGTCTCTCAAACCTGCAAATGAGCAGCTCCCCATGTCGCGCATTGAAAATATGGAAAGGGCAATGCATATAGAAATCTAATTATTGGCAGGCACAGCCCAGCGTTTAGCATGAGAATCGCAGGGCTCTCATGCGTTTCTTGTGCATGGACCCCGAAAGGTAATCGTGAAAGCAAAAGTTAAAGCTATTGAATTTCCATCAGTCATTCAATGTTCGCTTTGATTATGTTGACATGAGTTTGTTGTTTGTTCTTAAATTGCAGTGAGAAAGTGTTATTAATCACTTTAAAATATTTTTAAGACAAAAGGGGGGATTGTCTCCCGCGTTAGCTATAATGAGAGGCAGAAAGGGCTAAGGAAAGATACTTTGTGTGATCTCTAGCTGGCCCTATCGCGCTCGCTTGCACAATTATCTTTATTTCCCACTGGGCAACACAAATCCCTGCATAAAACCGCTAGAGTCGAGCTTAGGGCTGGAGTCAAGCCACTGTGCTCTGCTGGCGAGGCTGAGTTACACCAGTTGAGGATCTGCCCCTGGGGTCCTAAAAATGCCCCACAGCCATTAGCGCTGTGAGCAAAGCTTGGAGCCCAGGGGCGGCAGCGGCAGGGGGGACAATGAAAGGGGCTAGAGCAAGGCCGAGCCCAACCCGGGGTGGAATCTAGTGGAAGCCGCTTTAGCCCAACAGCTCGCAGCAGCCCCCACAGGAGGGGGGGGGCGCCTAGCGAGCGCTGCTGCCTTCCCTGCCCCCCCCGGGGGGTGTGGTGAGTCAGCAAGGGGGGGGGGGGGGGGGGGGGGGCCCCACCCGGGGGCCGGGGCCCCCCTGCCCCCCCCGCCGCTGGCCGTGCCCCCCCCCCGCGACTGCGACCCCCCCACATCCTGGGGGGGGGGGGATCATTTGCTATTGCAATCAGTTCTGCTGCCAAGCGCCAGCCCGCCCTGCCGCCATCCCAACGCCAAAGGGCCACTTGACAGGACCCGGGTGGGGAGGGGGGGGTCCCAGCAAAGGCCCCCTTCACCCCCCCCCCCCAGCTGCCCAGGTTTATAAGGCGGCAGCCCCAGGCCAGGCAGCAGCGCCGCGCGCTCGTCCTCTGTCCCGGGGGCTGCAGCGAGCGCGTGCGGGGCTCTGGGCCGCCAGGGGGGCGGGCTCGGCGGCGGCCCCCCCCCATGGCCCTCGGGCGGGCGGCGCGGCTGCTGCTGCTGCTGCTGCTGGCGGGGAGCGGGCTGGAGCCAGGCGCCGCCGATCGCTGCAGCTGGAAGGGGAGGTAAGAGCCGGCCAGGGCTGTGCAGAGCCCGGCCCCGGGCCCCAGCCGGTGGGGAG
>NW_020664543.1:9618123-9643351 GCF_002925995.2 Terrapene triunguis | reverse complement strand
GGCCCCGGGCCCCAGCCGGTGGGGAGCCCCCAGAGCCGGGCCAGGGCCAGGGGTTGCTGGTCTCCTGGGGATGGTTTAGTTGTTTTCCGGCACAACGAGTTGGGTTTGGAGCCGCTATCCTGGGGGGGGGGGGCCTTGGGCTGCCCGAAAGGTCAGAAAACGCCCCAGAAAATGGCAAAGGACATGAGGATGTTCGGGGGGGGGGATTGTCTGTCCCCCCCCCCCCCCGATTTGATCGAAATTTTTCCACCCGCTCGTCCGCTGAGCGCGGGAGCTCTTGGGGTGAGGTGTGACCCAGCCTAAGACAAGGTGAAGCTCTTGCATAGATAAGTGGTGCCTGCGTAGCCTCTTATGCCCGTTACAAACAGAACCCATCTGGGGTTGGCACAGTGCATATTGTTTCTGTATTTGAAGATGGGGAAACTGAGGCACGGAGCCGCAGCTTGATTTGTCTGCGGCCACCCAGCGAGTCATGAGCCCAGATCTCCAGCGTCCCAGTCCCGCTTTTAAAGCTGGGTCTCTTTTTTACAGCCATCACAAAAGCAATCCAGTGATATAACAGCAATGACTTCAATCATTAGATTTGATGTTAGAGAAAGAAAGAACAATAGTGAGTTTTGTTTCTCTTGTCTACTGAGCGCCTGAACCCTGACAGCAGAAATAGCATCAGACTGTTTTACAACATCCCCCAATGTCAGTGTCTTATTTTAGGTGTTTTTTTAAAAAGCAGGATTTGACCTTTGCAGAAAACACCTGCACCCTAACATGGGGTGTCAAGCTATGTTGAAAGATTTTCCCCTTAACAAATCAGTGTATCATCTATGTCAAATAACAGGGAGATACAAAACTGGTGGAAAATTTTCAACAATATTTTTGTCATAATTTTGAAGGAAAACATGGTTCAAATTTTTCACAAAAATTACGATCCTTTTTTTACCCAGCTGTAGTAATAAAGATACTGGGCCTGATTCAGATCTAAGCTACGAGTATAATCAAAAGTAACGACAAATTAGTGAAATTGCATTGATGTAAAGCTAGTGTGAGCAAGATCAGAATCAGGGCCAGCCTACAGCTCTTTGTTTAGAAATGACTCTTCAATAGTAGCTACTGGTAACATTTTCAAAGTCCACCTGGCTTAGGCGTCTAAGTCCCATTTTCAAAAGGGACTTAGGCATTTGGGCACCTATTTCTCATGGAAAGGCATTAGGACTTGCTCCAAGGGGTAGGATTTTCAAAAAGGGCTAAGCATTGATCTAACCCTGCTCCCACTGAAGGCAATGGGAATTTTGTCCTGGTTTGGAAAGGTCAATGCTGAGCACTTTTAAAAACTCTACCCTGAGTCACTTCTAAAAATGGGACATAGGCTTAGTGTTGAAGTTGCAGTGTGGGCTCTGAAGCCTGGGACGAGGGGCAGGCTTCAGAGTCCAAGCTGCAGCTTCAAAGTGCGATCTTCACAGCGATTTTTAGAGCCCTAGCAGGACCCCCACTCCACTCTGTCAACCCCGGGGAGACTCCCGGCCGCGGGCTGTGGCGACGTACTCTGCAGCTCGTTTGAAAAAGTTACCCTCCATCTGTTACCAGGCAGCTTGCCACAGAAGCAGCTCTCCTTTAATAGCTGCCACTAGAGAAATAATTAAATGTAGTAGTAACAATCATTAATAATGTAGACCAGGAATCTACATCCAGTAGTTGCTGCAACAAGACTTTTGAGGCACGTTGCTGTCTCCTCTTGAAAACGGGGAGAAAACAGAGTATAGGGAGCAATCCAGCAGTGGCCAGGCACCAGGAGGTAAGACTTACAAATCATCCAGGCTGGCTCTGACTCCCAAGGGTCATTTCTTTCCCTGTTTCGTGTACAAAAAAGGGAGATTGTTTATTATGTGTATTCTAAGCCCAGCTGAGATGGGGGGCCTTGTTGTTCTAGGCACTGCACACATAAAAAGAGACGGTCTTAATCTGCAAGACAAAGGGTAGAACGGGAAACAGAGGCCCAGAGCAGTAAAATGGGTTACCCCAGATCACACAGCAGGTTAGTGGCAGGTTAGGGAGTGACCTCACTCTGCTGAGTCCCACTAGCCTGTGCTGCCTAGGTTTTGTTCATTATTAACGATGTATTCTTGGCCTTGCCTTGGCAGTGGTTTAAGTTGGGAACCCCGTTCCCGCACCGTGGAGCAGGTCCACCTGCGCTGCACCGAGGGCTCCCTGGAATGGCTGTACCCAGCACGAGCCCTGCGTGTTGTCCTGGAGCCCAACCTGTCGAGCACCAGACACACCACTGTCTGCATCAAGCCAGCGAGTGACTTCCAGGGTGCCAGCATCTACGTGGAGCGCGCTGGCCAGCTGCACCTAGTGGTGAGCGAAGCTGAGGCGGCGCGGCTGCGCCACGTGTCCTGCTTCAGTGCCCACACGCCACAGCGGGTCGCCCTTTTCCTGCAGGCCAGCCCGCAGCGGGATATCAGCCGCAGGACGGCCAGCTTCCAGTACGAACTGCTGAACAACCAAAGCACGGCGGGCCCTGACTTCCAGAAAATGGCCCTTGTGGAAGGTAAGGCTGAGATCTCCCATAGGCCCCGATCCTGCAAATGGATCTACGCAGGTGAACCCATGCAGAGCTTGATCCACTTCTGTAGGGGTCCCACAATGGTGCAGGGCTCCATCAACAGGGAGCCAATTTCACGAATGGGGTTGTGGTGTTCCTCGTTGCAGGAGGGGGACAATCTCTTACCTATGAACCCTAACACCTGCCCCTCTCCCTATTCCCCTTGTTAACACATCACATTGATCCTGGGAGATGCTTACAGCACAGAGTCTCTCGAGCTACCCCTGTTCCGTGCTCCAAAAGCAGGAAAAGCTCCCGGTGCTGTGAGGGGAAATTCTATCCTGTCCCATTTGTCAGCTAATTTAATCATGGGCGCCTGAGCAAGCAGCACTGGAACACAGGGGGGAACATTTTCCAAAGCATCGAAGTGACTTACGCTCCTGCGTTTCCTTTTCAGAAATTAATTTAGGCGCTTTAAGAGCCCAGAGCTCACTGAGGAGCCTAAATGCCTTTGGGGGTCTGGATCGGAGTGTCTTTTGTAAATGGGATTTAGGCTCCTACGTCCTTAAAGTGCTTTTGAAGATTTGACCCTGGTTCTGTTCCCATTTTGTACCCTGAGAGACCCTCAGACAATGTCTTCAACCCACGTGGCAGTGGCTCAGGGCTGAGGCCGGCTGTAGGAAAGTGGGGGGGGAAAGGACGTTGAATAAAAAGAGTAACGACAGCACTTTCCCGCTGTCCTCTCCCTTTCTTAGACTATTGGGGGGAGGGGCTTAGTTTTGTGTACTGGCAGGAACTGAGGAAATATACTCACTTAAGGATGTAATTGTAAAGAGATTGGCACAGTCAAGCAGTGCCTGACGTAGACGTTCCCTATAATAAACTTAGTATAAATCAAAGTAAATACATACTGAAATAACCTTTACTTGGAACAGAAACGAACTGATTTCCCAGTGGCATGTTCAAAATTAGAATGACCTAGAATTAAGCAGGTATGAACATCCGTCTGTCACAAAGCAGGCATGGCCCTGTAAATTACAAAATGACAAATATTCCAGCATATGCTATTAGCAAGGAAGTGGAAAGTCCCCAAGGGAAGCAGGCTTTGAGCCATGGATGGGGATTTCCAGAGTTAAACCCTCAATTCCCATTGACTTTGCATAGGATTTGAGCAACTAACGCCCTTAAGGCCACTTGGAAATCCCAGCCATAATGCTCTCTTCGACGTTGATGGATGGAGGCCCCAGATTCATTAGAGACATCCTCCTTGATTCTGGTCTTCTGATCATTCTTGCATCAGGTTTGTGTCTTTCATAGTGAGGAAATAGCCATATTGGCTACCAAGATATAATTGCCCTAAGACAGGAAGGAATGTAACAGAAAATCAGTGAGGAAGACTTTTGCGCTGTGCTTAAAGCACAGGATTGTGAGTAAGGAATTCTGTGTTCTATTTTTGGCTCAGTGTATGACTGTGAGCAAGTCACTTCTCCCTGTGAGATTTAGGTCATTAATTTCAGTGTCTGGAAATTCTCAGAATCCTTATTATAAAATAGCCCCGTATTTCAGAGCAATGGTCTCTACCACTGCCTCTTACCAGAGTGCTACGGCAGCATTCCCAGCAATGAATATAACGTGTCACACAATGGATGGAAGGGGCTACAGAAGTGCAAAGTATTGTAACTGTTGCAATGAGCCGTTGGTGCTGCAGTCCGGGATTGTAAGATTTCCAATGGAATTCACTTTGGAAATTAAGCAAAAAACCCACCTAGAATTCTTGATATTTTTAGGGATCAAAGTAGATGGATGCGTAAAGTACCAAAGTTTTCTACTATATGATATCTCCAAAAACTACTGAACTGAAGAAAGGACAGTAAGAATATTGTTGGCCTGGTCCAAAGCCCATTGAAATCAGTGGATCAGGTTACTCCCCTCAACACTTCAGCGGTCTGTTAGCAATCATTATTTTATTTATAAGTAACTGATTCTTTTGTTCTTTAGCGATGTGCCGTCCTTGTGACAACATGGAGCTTCTGCTGGCCATTTGCAGTAGTGATTTTGGTAAGCAGACTTACAGGAAAATATTCTGCCTCTAATTATGCATTGATTATTTTGGCTTATTTGCCTCTTCTTTAAATACTTTGATCTTCTTGCTCTTCAATCTGAGAACTCCACTAGCTTGTGTCAAAGAATGAAATGTAAAAAGATGGGATAAATCACATCTGCAGATCAAACACAGTGAATCCAGTAGGTGGGAAGGCAAAGCAATTTTTTGTCTTTCCACGTACATTATACACACTCCCTCTTTGGCATGAAGTTTTTTGCTGGAATCATTTTGTCACAGTCCCCTTGCCTTTCACTTTCTGATAGTTCTGCACATGCACACACGTGTGCAGCAGAAATATTCTTTACTTACCTTCCATCTAGCTGCACAGATATGAAGAATTTTGTAAAATCCCTGTTTATGCAGGTTGGCTTTTTCCAAACTGATCACACCTTAAAACTGCTGTAATGATGGCAGAGCAATCCTTGTGGGGACTGTTCCTCGCCATGTATTACACTGGGGGGCTGTACCCAGGGCTTAAATTCAGCCAGAACTGTCCGGAGCGGAACTCTGGTAAATATTTTCAAACCCTTGGAGTTTTTATAGCATATTGGTGGCTCCAGGAAATACTCTATGAGAATTTAAGCCCTGGCTGTACGTTATACCCCCCCATCAAACTTTCCCAAAGTGAGTCTGGTTAGAGATGCAACCTCACACAGATACTGTAGAACATCAGATGCAAACAATGTTAATGGACCTGATCCTGCATCGGTGGAAGTCAATGGCAAAACCCCAATTTCCACTGCCCTCGATCAAATTAAAAAAAAAAAAGAGATCTTTTTGAAAACCATTGATTCTGCTATCCCTCAAGGAGATCCTTTATCCTTGATAAACTCAGTGGGTGCAACCTTGAAACTGAAGCCAAATCAGAAATAGTTCCTGCTACATAATGCCAGCACCTGCACATGACAAGGTCACAGATACATTTATAATTGTCCTCTGTACATTCCCTTTTATTCTACTCTCTCTTTCATATCGTGCTCTCAATGGTTTACTATACTTAGCACAAGTACACGCGCGCACACACACACACACACGCATACGTTCCAGTTCTGGTTACTGATGGAGTCCATTGCTTGTGACTTAAACCTAGTTGTATGAGAAGCTTTACCCTTCATTAATGACACCATTTTTCAGCCCCAGCATTGCCTTTGTTTTCTCAAAAGGATGTGCATTAATATGCTATAAAGTAGGGAAACCATTAACATGATGCTGTAGCAAAGGCTTTATCTCCTTTATTTCATCTTGCAAAATCTCTACTGATCTGTTACTTCTCAGTATTGTCTCTTGCTCTGTAACATGTTTGTTTGTTTTGTTTTATTGCACTGATTTTTCCTTTACACACCCAAATTGTACCATATTAATTATACTGGTCTAGTTAAAGCCGTACAACCTCCCTAATGTGGACACAGTTAAATATGCTTATAGCTAGGATTGGCAGCATTCCATTTTTATTTCTTCATAATTCCAACAGATAATATCAATGTTTATATTTAAGCTTTTTTCAATTTAAATTTTCAGTTGTGCAACATTATAGATTTTAATTATCTTTATTTTTATCAATTTAAACTTTCACAGGTGCGGGAACTTCTGTCGTGATATTTATTTAATGACAATAGACATTGAGATTCAAAAGTTAAAGGTTTCTAGCCATTAAAACACGAATTGTCTACATTAGAATAGCCAAAGGAAATAGCCTTACATCAAACTCTAAGAAGTTCTCAAGCAGCACTTTTTTTACTTTGCCTAATGGTAAATTTTGATGATCATGGATGGAAATAGTGTGTCAGTTTGTGGTGAAATGGACATTTGCTAACGCTTATTGATAAAAATCGACTCCTTTCAAGCCTACTTATAAGCTATAGTGATACAAGACGTCTTTATACCAGTATAACTACATCCATTCTAGGGGTTGTCCTGGTAGAACTAGATTGGCATATCAGTACAAAACTGAAAGTAGCCCAGATCTTACTATGAAAGTGTATTCCTGTGCCAATCATCTTTCTTCTTCATTTGAACTAATTGATGCAATCTACCCCATTGTTTCTACTTGATGAAGTTATCAGTTCCCATGCAAACAGCTCTCCCTCTGCGCAGCCAGCAGCCCCAGAGACTGACAGATGTGGAGGCCCAGGGTGCACAATGGGGGGCATTTATACTTATAGCACCAACAGACCAGAAGAAATAGCCCTTTGAACGGACTCTATTTATGACCTGACTTCCTTGCCCTACGCTCACAAATCGCTATCATCAACTTTTTTGATTAGAGAAAATAGCTGCTAATGAAAGTGTAAATGACACCGGGAGTGAATGGGGGCTTTATGGTTATTCTTAAGGCAGAGGTCTTCAGTCACTAGGCCATGAGCCGTGCAGGAGCAACTTTGAGGAACAGGAACAAGTGCATTATAGCTTGTCAATAGACTTGACTGCATCTGATTAAAGATGCTCACACAAAGAAGGAGATGAAGAGCAGAGCGGAGACATCTGTTGTGCTAAGCCCTTGCAGCCCTTGAAAATTAAATTAGCTAAGGAAGTTCCTGGACTTTTCAGAAATAAGCTCTTTGTGCCCCTTACACTAATGAGACCATTATCCCCAAAGGAAAGAGCTAAGTGATGGATATTTTGCAAAGTCCCAGCTAACTGTGTAACCTCTCATTTGCTCAGGGGCTGTTGGCAGAATGGTTGAGGGACGCTCTTGAGCATTCCCTGTATTTTGGATTCAAATTGAATTTGTTCTTGAAAAAAATGTAATAAGAAAAGTCAGTTCCCATTGATTGTTGGGGGGCGGACGGGGACGGAGAGGAAGATTTCACACCGGCAAATGCTAGGCATGAGTTTGCAGCTGTGAAATGGATGACATTCTCTGTGCTGGAGCCACAAATGATTAAACTTATTTAGGCCTTTATTCGATTTTTATTTCCCAAACCAGCTCTGCTAGTTTTTACAGGTGGGGCTGGTTGTGTGCAAATGGCATGGTTTAAATGAGGCATAAAGGTTTCTGTTGCTCCGAAAAAAGGGACTGGGGAAAATGGAGGGTTTTGTCAGTAGGAGACAAAATTAGGTGTGTATGCACACCAGCTGTGCTGAAAAAAAGGTAAGATTTTCTGGTACAATTTTCTAGAGTCGAGCAGACCCAAGGTCCCAGTCCTCCACTAGCATGGACCCTGCAGCCACAGGAAGCCCCCCCTGGAAATCACCAAGAGTGTCCAACAGAACACAAACCATTACATATCCAGAGCACTGCGTACTAACAGTTCCCTCTATTTTATTTTGACTTCCAGGTCTAGTTTACATTAGGCCAGATCCTCAAATGGCATCGCTGCATTCACTTCACAGGGGGGTGTCGCTTTATACCACTGGAAGATCTGGCCCTAAAATGTCTGTCTTGTTCACTAGGTTTTAATTTATGTTTTATACAAGAAGATTTCATATTGGGCAATACATTTTTTAAAACATCGAGTGCCCTGTAATCCTTATGGAGGCGGAACATGGCTGCAGATTTGTCATCATCAGAATCAATCAAAACTTTGTCAAAACAAGGCTACTGATCAAATGATGATTCGGGTGAATTTTTGATTCAAGTCTAATATCTGTCCATAGTTGCATTATAGGAATGAAATAGCTAGCGTTAGTTTCCAATTTTTTTCTGACAGTCGATGCTTTACTAGTCATGGTGTTCTCTTAAGAAACCTGAAATAATACAGTACTGTAGCAATCAAAATTGCAAAATTTGTACTGGAAATCTAAAAAATAAATTAATAACCTAACAAATGGCTCTCGATTTATGATCCATGGAGCATCTGCAAAGCCCTTCTCTGGGGCTCTCAGAGGGAAACACTTCAGCTGCATTTGCACTGGTGCCTATCAATGCACCTCTACCACTGGCAGCAGCATGAGAAACGGTAATGTAGACAGAGCCCTGCTCTGAGGCTTGGCCACACTACTACTTCCAACAGTGCTTCAACTGGTGTCCAAAAGGACTAGTGGGGACTTGGCGTGATGGCCCATGACAGGGTCGCTCGCTGGGAACAAAGACTGAAAACATTTAAGGAACCCTTGAACTAAACTGTCATATGTTGGTGCGCAAAGCTGCTGTGTTATACCCCAGAAGTGGCTGCATGTTTGTCAGCAAGTTCTCAAACAGGTAATTAATTGTACAGTGATGTGGAAACCATCGGTATAAAAGGTGCTATGTAATATCAGAAAATTATTCCTTCTAGGGAAAAATGCACTTAAAATACTATAGTAGCTGAACTCTTTATCAGAAACAGCTGTGCCATAACCAACTCACTATTCATGTCATCTTCGCATCTAGTGGTGAGAGGATCGATCCGAAATGTTTCCCATGACCCTGAAAATCACATGTCCCAGGTTGAAGTCAGCGGCCAGAAAGTCTACAGGCAGAAAAACAGAATTTTCCGACAGGATGAAGCAACGGGTGAATGGAGGGGCCCCATAAAAACCCTGCTGCAGTGCAAGGTAAAGAAAGGTGCTGGAGATTTCCTGTTCACTGGCAATGAACATTTTGGAGAAGCTTGGCTGGGCTGTGCCCCTAGATTTAAGGACTTCAGTTCTATTTACCAAACAGCCAGAGAACGGGGAACAAACCCATGTGAGTTTCAGTTTAGCTGAAATGCATGTCCTGAGAGCGCTGAGTAAAAGGATTGCAGTCTCATGCTGTTCATGAGGTTCAGCAAAGGCTGAAGACAGATTTCACTAGAGCTAGGGCTGGGAGAGCCTCTTCGAGTTTATGGCTTTATGAACCTCTCCAACTAGGACAGCGAAGCCGCAGAATGGTTTAAATCCATGAAGTGCTTTGTTTAGAATTCAAATACAGGTGCTTCTCCTGCCTCCAGGGGAGCTTCTGACTTTTTAAGGGGCTGCTTTCCCCCCCTAGCTGAAGAGTAGCTTGTGCTGTGTGTTAGAGGTAGGAGATGCCTCACAAAATCTAGGATGCACTAAGTGGGTGTCCTATCTGTTTTGTATTTTTCATTAGCATTTTTCTCCCCTATTCTCCCCCCACTTATTTTTTTTCACTCTGTGCTTCAGTTTTCACCCATTAAATTCCCTCCCTCCCCCCCCCCCCCCCCCCCTCCCTCCCCCCACACACAGTAAGGATGATGCAGACTCAATGACATTGAGAGTTTGAGTTGAGCCACTAAGCCCACAGCCTATCAGTGGGTTTGTCAGTTGCCTGAGATTCCTCTCTTGGGAAGTTACAGTTCATTAGAACACATGCGAACTAAGGCTCTGGGGCATAGACTCGGCTGTTGTAAATCCGTATAGCGCCCATGACTGCACCAGGTTATAGCAGCTGAAGACCTTAGTGTAGATAAGGGCTCTTGTGATTATCATCATCCTGGTTAACATGAGTTACTAGCCTGATGAATTGTTCCAGTTCAGTCACGCCCTATAAGAAAGGTACTGCAGGTAAAAACTGTTTATATCAAGGCAAGTCTTGCCTGGTAAGGCACGCATGGTTAGCCCCCAACCGCGTGCATTTGAATCACAATTCATTGTAAGTAGCGGTCGCTGTGTAGAAAGTGATCCAGTTGAGACAGAACTGAAGGTTGTGCTGTATCAAAAGAGGTGAAACGGATGTCCTGTTACTGAATCTGATCTTCCTGCTTTGTGATTAAGTAAATGAACAACATTGTTAACTTCATAGAATATCACGGTTGGAAGGGACCTCAGGGGGTCATCTAGTCCAACCCCCTGCTCAAAGCAGGGCCAATCCCCAACTAAACCATCCCAACTAGATCAAAGCAAGTTTGATATAACATGGTTTCACCTATAACATGGTAAGATTTTTTTGGCTCCTCATGACAGCGTTATATCAGGGTAGAGGTGTACTTGGGATTATGTTTTCCAGTGTTCATTACTTTGCATTTATCAACACAAATACCCAATTTAAAAACAAGATTTTTAAAACTTCCTACACTAAGGAACTAAGAAAACCTGTTTGCACTGTGAACTTTGCTCAGCAAAAATGAAGTTTTGAGGAACTTAAGTTTCAGAGACAGTTGGGTACATCCCAGAGTCAGCACTCACTCTGCTCTTCTGAAAGTCCATGCTCACTGAATATCATTTGTATGAGTGGGCTTGTCTAAAGGGTTAGTGTTGTTTGCTTGGTTTTTTAAAGTGCAGTCCACATTTCCCAGCTGTACTTTGCACTTTCAAACGTGTTTCCTGATCACCTATGTACTGTATTGGACTGCTTTGTATATTTGGGAACAAAATTGTACATGTTGATCCTATACATTATTGTGTATTTGTTTTGCCTCTGAGTACAAAGGCCCTTAGCTATATCTCAGCAACATTACCTGGAAAATAAAATATTTTGTTTTCAAAAGCTTAGTGATCGATCGACACTCCTTTAGTAACTTAGTCTTTCAGAAGAACTTGTCGTAGCTACACGATGTTTTACTGAGTGTTAGATGTTTTTAAATACAAATGGTCCACTATGAAATTAATCTGGGTACAAGTTATGTACATATAAAAGCATGCATATCAGATATATAATATATAGTTAAGAAGAACAGAAGAAGAAGAAGAATGGCCGTACTGGGTCAGACCAAAGGTCCATCCAGCCCAGTATCCTGTCTACCAACAATGGTCAATGCCAGGTGCCCCAGAGGGAGTGAACCTAACAGGTAATGATCAAGTGATCTCTCTCCTGCCATCCATCACCACCCTCTGACAAACAGAGGCTAGGGACACCATTCCTTACCCATCCTGGCTAAGGAATGGTGTTGTGCAGTGCCTCACCAATCTCGAATTTAGCAACCTGAACCACCCACAGGCTGACAGAATAATGAATAACACGAGAGAGTGTGCACGTTGACTGTGTTCCTATTCCAGCCGTGCTACACTCGACACACATTTCACTGCATTAAGAGAGCGCTAAAGTCAAGACTAGCCAAAGGAACAAGTAGACTTGGTTGACATTTTTCAAATTAATTTTGTTTGGGGAAAAAAAATGGTCTTTTTGGGAAACTGAAAATGTTCCCAATATTTTCATCAAAAAAAAAATCTTCCCCTCCTTCCCCGCAAAAAAATAAAAATGAGGGTGGGTTTTTCCTCCCCCCCCCCCCCAACCTCTTTTTCTGCGGCAAAAGGGGGGGGAGAAAGGGGAGGGGATACAAACACTGAAAAATTTCACACCAGAAACGAAACATGCAGAATGCCAAGTTATTTTGACATTTTCTAATTTTTTATAAACTTTACCTTGTTTGGACCGGCTCTAGTAACAATTAGAGCCAGGTGCTAAAGCAAAGATTCTCCAAGGCAAAGAACTTAGAAAAGAGGGAGCCTCGCAGCCAGAAGTGTTAACTGCCCATACACTTGCTAAGTGATCCTGTATCCATTGTAATGAGCGATGCCTCGGCAAGCACCCAGAATAGTCCTGGTGTAGTAAACTTGAAATCAATACTTGCACCTGCTTATACCAGGCCCAAGCGTTTCAACAGCAAGATCAGCTTCTGATGAGGCTTCATGTGTAACAGATGGGTGATAACCCCAATATTTCACTTTGGATAAAAGGGCAGTTAAATAAAACCACTACAATAAGAAGTCAGACCACATACATTCAATTTCATTGGCATGACAAGGTAGACAGTCGTTCAAGTAAATACGTCAAGTGGTTGTGATCAGGTCAGGACATTTGGATTTTGGCACCTTGTTTCTAAGGAGCCAAATCTGGGAAAGCTAGAATGGCAGCCCACGAGATTTCATGGGCACTGATTCATTTCAGAGCATGGCAGAGACGGTTTCTTTCCCTAACTTCATACCTGACCCAGTTTCTGAAGGGTCATACTGAATCATAGCATCTGTTCTGAAGCTATACTAGACTAAAAGGTAACGGGAAGACTTCCCGGCATTAGCTGGATTACCCCATGCATAATAGGAGCCCGTGAACGCATTTATGTGCCTCTTATAGTCATCTCGACAGTAAGAGGTTGTACAGACCTAGACAAAGCAAATTATGCAAGCAGTTTGTAATGCCCACAACTTCATTATGTAGGTCACTCAATGCAACCCAGTTCATCCACAATGCATTCGTATCCTCTATTTGGAAAAGACGAAGCAGAGACTAATTGTGTGTCAAAGCCATAATGCACTTGACACAGACAAGCAATGAAAAATGAAAGAACGCAAGGTAGGTCAAGAACCAGGGAGCTATATAACATCATAGGTGAAGAGCTGGCCAGAAGTCATGCTTAATACATAGATTCAAGGCCAGCTGTAAGAAGCTGGCAATGGAAAGACCGTCCATGTAAAATCTATTCCTCTGCAAATTCCCCGAATAGCAGGTATACTGAAACCCTTGCTGAAAAGTCCTAATAGGGAAATAAGCAATAAGTCTTACAGAAATTATTCAAAAGCCACCTCTCTCCTTTCTGTGAGTGTGTTGATCCAGCCTCTAGAATGGCACAGAAAGGGCATCACGCTCCATGCAAGTCTCCAAGATGATTTAAAAAAAAAAAGCCTCTAGGAAAGGTGTTTTCCATTACATTCTACAGGACTTTCCCATAAAGGAAAACATGCAGCAGCTTTAAAAAAAAAAAAAAAATCCCCCATACCTGTAAACAAAGCGGGTACAAGTTTGTTTCAAAAGTCTAGCATGTTCATAAAGGTCCGAGGCCCAAGCAGCCACATAAGATCGGGCAGTGGTAGCTTTATATCTGTTCCTTCGAAACATTATTATAGCATGTGGACTTGTGTTCTTCCACTGATAGGGCCCGATTCTGTGAGGCGATGCGCACCCCATTGATTTCTATGGGTGGCTGATGCACACAGCATCTTGAAGAACTGGGCCCTTAGAATTAATCGTAGCAGTAAAAAAGGGGCAAACAGAAGGCAGCAAGTGCTACCGGGGCCTGGGTGATACGCCAAATAGTTGGCAGGGGACGCAGAGGTGGCCCTTTTCCTCATCCACCCCAGGACAGGAAGCTCATGGCACATGAATGCTCAGTGGCTGCCTTTTTCCCCATCAGTCCCTCAGGATAGATCACGCCGGTTTGGGACACCTCCTTGCCCTTTGTGTAGCCATTTACTCTTGTGCAGTACAAGTAACATACTATAGAATCCATATGAGTAGCATTTTACCCTCCCTCGTTATCCAGGTGAATTAGACCCACTGCCTGCAAGTAAAGCTTTCCCCAAATTCAGAGACTGAGCCCTCCATGGAGAACAGCTCCTCCCATTTTCAGACAGCAAATTCTCCTCCCACTGAAAGAAAAATAAAAAAAAAATCAGTTTACAGATTTCAGGCTACCCTGATGCACCCCATTGTGCGGGTAATGTTCACACGGGGAAGAGGTAAACCAGTCAGTCGGGCCTATGGTTTCAAGAGTGATTCATGATTTCGTGCACCCACCTTCCAACACATTTAAGGACCTGATTTTCAGAGGATTTAAGACCTCTCCAGTCACAGTCAGACACTCAAAAACTGAAACACCCAAAATCATCAGTCGCATTAGCAAATTTGGGCCTTGTGCCCTAGTGCAGATTCAATATAACTGTAAAGCATTCTTCTCATCACGGCCAGTGAAAACAAAGCAAGACTTTTTCTTTACTGTTCCTACATTTAAACCAGTGGATTTTGTTTACTCACAGAAAGTATGTTCTGCATTTTCCTCCCCACAGTTGCAAATCAGTCTTTTAAACTGTTCCAAGAAAGGAGTGAAGCTGGCTCTATAAACTGTCTGATCTGTGACATTTCATAAAGCAGCAATGTTCTTTATGCAGCTAAACATTTGTTCTTTCCAGGACTTGAGCCTGCTCTGTAGATTCAGAATCAAAAGAGGGACAGAACATTTCCTTCGATTCATTAAAGAGAAAAACAGCCTTAAGACTCTGTAATGAGTTTTTGAATGACTGGACCAACACCATCCAGTAACAAGCTCATGAATAGATTGCAGGGCCAAGATTAGCTTGTTGACCTCACTGGATTTGTGCCTGCTTACACCAGGGTGAAATGTGGCCCCTTCAGAGAGTAGGCGGTCTTTTTCTAATGCCAGCCGGACCTTTTCACACACCGTTTCAAAACACAGTCGATTTTTAACATTTCAGTTGCAGGGGATTGTGATCAGTTACATGAATACAGATTTACTCATTTCCTCACAGGTTTAACTAACTCCCACTTTCTACACTTCTAAATTTGTCTTTTAGAACAAACCACTTAAGCTCTGGTACTTTTTAGACCGCAGCTCAAGGTTGTCAATGTGTCTCTCAGCTAGAGGGAAAGGAGAACAGCACTATTTGCATAGTAACTAACACCCGGATACTTCAAGAGATGCCCATTTAGTACCTTTGATATCTATCATTTTCTGGCTGTTTAATGCCACCAGTGAAAAGGCAATATGGTCCAATGGATAGAGCCCAAGGCAAAGAGTTCGGAGACCTGAATTTTATTCTTAGCTCTGCCAGTGACTCAAGTTAATCAGTGGGAGGTAGGTCCCTTTAAAATCTGGCCCTTGACTTCTCCATGCATCAACTTTCCCCACCTCAACGCAGCATTTTCAAGTTCTACAGCTGAACGGGGCGAAATGTGACAAGGCTACAAACCTTGCAGAATTTGCCAAATTCAGGATCTTCATCTCACCCCAAGTGAGGCCTAGAAGAGCTAAAATGCTTCTACTGTAATAATTACTTCTCATTAACACTCTCTCAGCATTTTCATTCGGAACTCTTAGGTGCTGGGTTTTAAAATCTGCTCATACAAGTTCATTCTGGCCTGAGACTTTGGCACGTTCAAACTCAGAAGACAACAACGGTTTAATAAGTATTTTTATTTCTCCCTCTTCCCCCCACCCCAATTCTCATTCCACTGAAGTCAATGTCAAAACTTCCACTGAGTACAAGGGAGCTGAATCAGACC
This sequence comes from Terrapene triunguis, assembly GCF_002925995.2. Taxonomy (NCBI): domain Eukaryota; kingdom Metazoa; phylum Chordata; order Testudines; family Emydidae; genus Terrapene; species Terrapene triunguis. The sequence goes on along the minus strand of NW_020664543.1, from coordinate 9,627,829 downwards.
ATTCAAAACTTTTTAGGGAAAAATGCACTTAAAATACTATAGTGATGACCTTGGTATCAAAGTAGATAAGAGAAATTTATTAATTCTGTGCCTCTGTATATAAAAAAAAAAAGCCACCACATACTTCAGATTAATGCACCCTACACAGGGTAGGAACAAGACTTTAAGATGGAATCAATTGTATCCTGTAGGGACACCTATGCTATGCTATCAGCACATCATCTCATTGACACTTCAGCAAGCAGTTCCCCTTATCACCAAAGCAAGTAAAACTTGGAAAAATCTTTTGATAGGCCACAAGCAACGTCAGTATGGCCCCCCTCTGTTATATAACAAGAAGTTACATACCCTCCATCTAATCTAGAAATTCTAGCTAAGGACAGCTAAAATGCCTGTATAACAGGATCATGTGACGGTGAATTATTATCACAAGCTTACAGGAAGAAGGAAGGATATTTTGCAGGAACTGTACCATGCCACCCAAAAATCTGCAACCTCTTCTAGTCATTTTCAGTCTATTCAATGCAGTCAGGATAATCTAGCAAAAGTTTTCTGTTTTTACCTTCCACTTACAGGGCTTTATGCATGTAGTCCCACTGCAATCACAAGGACAAGTCTGGGTTTGCAGGGTTAAGCCTGGGAAAGGTAATACCACCAAGCTAGTTACACCCAAATGCTGAAAGATGGCTGTACTTTGTGGACGATCTCTCTGTCTCCCTTCATTAAAACCGTTTGATTTTTGAAATGAGAAGTATGTGACAATAACTCACTGAAAAATACAAACTTTTAATGAATGGGAAAATGTCAAGTGTTTAATGTACGCGCACACCACCAACCAAGTCTCTTGCCTAAAGTTCTGTTGAATCATTTTGGGATCAAGAATCGCTCACGTTGGCATTTTCACCTAAATTATCTGCCTCTTTTCAATTAGCTTTTATTATTTGAATGGTGGCTGCTCCCTCCCTCCCCCAATGCTTTGGCCTCGCTCCCATAATTGCCTATATTTTATGTAAATGGAATTGTTACACCGTAAAATGATATACAAATGTGTCTACCACACAAAGTCCAATAAAGGGCCTGAATAAACCCATTATTTACAATGTAACGGCATCTGATAGCAGCCTGGGAAACACAGGGCTGACAGATGTGAGCCAGTGACAAGGCTTGAAAAAAACGTGAATGAAGAGGGCTCCGATAGACCACAATTAATTGACTTTTAAAATAACTCCTTTTTTCACAGTTCTACTTGGCTGAGCAAGATTCACAAATTGCTGTCTTGAACTTTTTAATGGGACAAAATAGCTGCCAATGAAAGTCTAAATGACATGGCCTTTGAATAGGAGTGGTACAATGGCCACACCGGGACATGTTTTTAACTGACATATTGATTATTTGAGAAGTTGCAGCCACTCAATTGAAAGGGAGAGAGGAAGAAGAGAGAGCAAGAGAGGAAGAAGTAAACACTGCACGTTGTAGAAAGGCTAAAATTATTTCTTATGAGGAGGGAAACAAACCTTTGGAAACTGACGGTTTGATAAGTGTTTCCATCCACACTTCCCCAGGCTATTGTTTGCAATCTGATTTGTCCTCATTTGCATTAGTGTTAAATCTGGAATAACTTTATTGAAATCAGTGGAGTGAAACCAGCATTAGTGAGATCCGAATCCAGCCCTAGAATTTAATAATAGCTATGTGTCCTCCCAGCCCCCAAAATTACATGCACATGGATAATGATCACTTCACAATACTCTTCACTTTCTTCTATGGCCTATAGGTCCAATGTTGCAGACCTTATTCAGGAAGGTTCAAAATATGTATTTGTCTCCCTTTTGAAGCATTGGCCAAATCCTGGCCTTTTAGTCACGCATATAACCACATGGACACTGCATGCACAAGTGAGGAGAGCATTTTAGAGTCCCTTTTCCCCAGGAACCTTCATAAAATAAAGTCAACATACTGCCCAGAACAGAAGTTACAAACTAATACCCAGCACATTGGGGACAGAGCAGTGCACTTGGACATAGGAGAATCTAGGCATCTTACTACCAGCCAGAAGAGAAAGGTATCTTGCTTAAGGTAGCACAGTGGCTCAGGCTCTACTCTCACGTACACCAGTCTGATTTCTTTTACATGCTTTGTCTTTTAAAAACAATGTAACTGAAAAGTGGAACAAACTCCCCCAGGAATCAAGGACCACCACAAACCTCACCACCTTCAAGCGTGAGACACCCTTCTTTGAGCTGAGAGCGAGAGCACCCCCACAAGGTAGACCTTAAGGCAAAAACCAAACTCTCCACTGCACACTCGGTTCTCCCCCTGGGAGAACTCCCCCCTCCCACACACGACAGAGGTTAGGCGTTTCTCAATGTGCTACTAGGAGCTCAGCTACTCCGGTGATAAAACCTGTATTAGAAGAGAAGATTTCTTTTTTTGGTGAAAAGGAAAACCCAGGGGAATAGTTTTTAAACTAGACATTGACTCAGGCCTGGTCTACACTAGCCAAGTTAATTCGAAAAAAATGATTCCGTCAACACGACCAAACCGTCTTTTCGATTTAAAGGGCTCTTTAATCCGATTTCTGTACTCCACCTTGGCAAGTGGAGTAGCGCTTAAATTGAGATCGCAATCCCGGGTTAAAGATATTGTGGACGCAATTCGACGTTATTGGCCTCCGGGAGCTATCCCAGAATGCTCCCTTGTGACGGCTCTGGACAACACTCTCAACTCCGATGCACTAGCCAGGTGGACAGGAAAAGCCCCGGGAACTTTTGAATTTCATTTCCTGTTTGGTCACCATCAGCACAGTCCACCATCACATGCGACCATGCAGAGCCCACCATCACAAGAGATCACACAATAGATTCACAGACGAGCTCCAGCATGGTCCGAATGGGAGGTACTGGATCTCATTGCATGTTGGGGAGACGAATCTGTTACGGCAGAACTACATTCCAAAAAAAGGAACACAAATACATACGCTAAAGTCTCCAGGGCCATGAAGGAAAAGGCTACTCCAGGGACACAGAGCAGTGTCGTACAAAAATCAAGGCACTCAGGCAAGCGTACCAAAACACCAGGGAGGCAAACGGGCACTCTGGGTTACAGCCCCATACATTCTGGCTTCTACCGTGAGCTGCATGCAATTATGGGGGGGTGACACCACCACTACCCCACCACTGTCTGTGGACACCTGCAAGGGGGGAGTTGCACGGAGTGAGGAGGAAGAGACATTGGAGGAGGGCAGTGCACAGGCGGCAAGTGGGGAATCCGTTTTCCCCCCTAGCCAGGAACTATTCTTAACGCTGGAGCCAATAGCCTCCCCCCACTCCCAAGGCAGGCTCCCGGACAATGACACTGGAGAAGGTACTTCTCCATTGTCTTCTTTTTAGGCGAGGTGGCGTTGAGGGAGAAATAGATCTTTCTCTCCCCCCATCTTTTCCCCCAAGGTCACCCCAAGGAGACACTGGAAAGGAAAAAGTAAGCCAGGGACAGAGATCCAGGTCACTTAATACCCATCACGGAGGTGGCGCTCTCAGTGCTCACCAAGAGTCACATTCACTTAGTTTGTCTGGGTGCGCCTCAGTCACTTATATCGACTTTTGCATGGCGAGTGCTTACGTAGCAAAGAAGGTCCTCCAGCCCAATCCGCGTCTCTGGGCTTTATTATGACAGATGTATTAAATAAATATTATTAGTTACAGGCAGCTGGGGCAGCCATCTTTTAGGCAATACGTATGCAAAGAGAATCCGTGGTGTGTTTTTATACCAGAGGCAAGTCGCAGCTGTCTCTCCCTTTTCCTCCAGTTTTTTGCTTATACTGAATTCTGTCTGCAGCTTCCGCTGGGTGCAATAATGGTCTACACCTCAACCACGATGTTGTGCTGCTGTTTAGCAGCTAGTGTCCCAGCCCAGAGGTGGGTGCATTTCAGAAAGGCTCTGTTTAGAAAGGCTCTCTATAAAAATTGTACAACATGGTTTGTCTCGCCCTTCCCCACAACACTCCAATCACTTATCAGTTATAAGACACCCCAAGTACTGTTTATTTGTGGACTATATAGTCCGCATTTATAGGGAGCACAATCTCTGCAGTTTAAATCACTAAACAAGTCATTTCATGACAAGCCGACTTTATTGAATTCAGAAAACTTTCACTCAGCTGCAGAATCAATAAAAGATCATGACAGATATTAGATTCAGCACATCATGCAGCTTGTACATCATCAGTCCCAACAACAGGATAGAACTCCCAAATACATGGCTACAGGCTTCCCTAAGGAGACAGACGGTAGGTGTTATTGATGCATCACTACATATAAGTGTTAAAAGCAAGAGCACAATAAGTATCAATTGGCTCACAGGACTGTCCTAGTTACTGTAGACAATTTTAATCAAAGATGCATTCAATAAAACTTGTTATAATTGGACACATTTTTCTTAGCAACAAGATTTTTTGTTAAATTTCACATGCAGAGAAATTGCAGAAAGAATGCTCTAGTGATTCAAACAAACATTTTGAATATTTGTGTCCCTCCACTCATTACATTTTTGCACATTCCCTCCCCAAAATGCTTCTGGCTTTTTGGGTCACCTTTCTTCCAGACTGAATTCCTAGAAAATTAAGTTTAAAAGGACTTTTCTTATGGACAGAAGTAATCCACTGGATGACTATATCTATTGTCGGTATTTAAACTGATGACAAAGATACTATTTTTATACCATTATTGGAAGAGGAAAAAACCCTACCTATGAGGTTTTAGCTGCATCATCTTGAGATTGCATTGAAAACAATTGATCAAATTTTTATTATGCTACGTCTAACGTCAACTGTTTTATAACAGATATTCCATCTAATGTAGTCCAAGCATATCAAGCTAAGCACTAAACACTATAACTTAAAAGTGAACAAAACAGTTTCTTGCAAATGCAGCCAATTAAGTGTTTCTCATTCGATTTGAGAACAGTTTAGACATCTCAACCACGTGTCTTGCAGCTAGCCTGAAAATAGAAGTTACCAATACAACTGTCCGTTTGTCCACCCCCGCTAATCCATGACACACATCCCATAGAAATGATCCCCAAACTGTGGTTTTCATTTTTTGGATCTCTGTCAGAGCATGGACAACAAGAATTGGACTCCCACTGCTGACAGCTCTGGGCAGCACAGGGATACGCAAGTTGCTACCGCACAGCACGACCTTTTCCAAGAAGATTACTCCAGAATGGCTCTCTAATGCTTTGGTGCACTGCAGGATGGGCAGACAGGCCTAGAGAAGACCCATGCATCCAAAAGCAGGCATCCTTAGAGGGACTGTCCGCAGGGAGTATTTTAAACTCTTCAGTGGGGAACAACATTCCAGCACATCAGAAAACTTGGTAGGATTCCTTATGTGAAAGGGAATCCAAAATGCCTGAATACTAGTTAACTCTTTATTGGAGAGCATGTACCTCCCAGACCACGTGTAAAACCTAGAAACGCTTGTGTGGATAAAAGTCCACAACACCTGAAATCTGTGCAGGACTTCACACAAGGAAAAGATCCCAGATCCCATAAAAATCCTAGAATTCCTCACTAGAAAGTAGAACTCTTTAGGAGGGAGAGCGACCAAGGAGCACCTACAATGAATACAAGGTAGGACTCTTTAAGGAAGTGTCAACTGCACATTTCGTATGGAGGAAAAATCCAAAGCTCTCCTGAGCAATACGCAGGATTCATTACGGGGAATAAGACCCCAGAGCTCCTGAATATTTCAACAAGACTGAGATCACCTTAGTGAGGAGGTGGAGGAACCCAGCACATGGAAAGCAGCGAGACCCACTTTCCAATTATTCCCCCCTTTGTGTGTTCTTGATGGGCCATACAACGTTAAGGGTCTTTTGTCCCATCAAAGCATCTTTTTCTTCTTGGCAGTCACACTGGATACCACCATAAACTCTGTCTTTGTCCTGTCAATTACTCGGTTTCCAACTTTGTCCAGCACTGCACTGGTTTCTTCCTCGTTGTTCACACTCATGTTGTCTATGTTCCTTCCTTGGAGGAGTTCTACACAGTCAGTGAGTTCCTGTCTCTGACCAGCTCCTGATCTCTAAGCTATTTTAGTGCTTTTGTCCTGCATTCCAGATTGCTTTCCTACTGAACTGGTTTTGGAAAGATGAACTGGCCCATTCTATATTTCAAGATCACAGCTATTCCAAATAACCCCACTGTGATCCAGCGCTGAGGTCACACTAGTTCCTTAACTAAATCCCTTTTTGACCAAAGGAATATTACTATATTTTTGACATCAGGTGTCTCTGAATGACTAGACAGTTGACATGCTGTTAAACATCCAGGCTGGAATGCTGTAATACTTTGCTTTGCTAAAGCACTCCAGAAACTTCAGCCCATGTAAAATTCTGCCACCAAAACTCTTGTGAATACTTTTCCCCCCTCTCTAATCCTACCGTGTCTGCAGTGGCTTTGCATTGTATTTCACAGGGCATACAAAGTTCCATTATGAAGAGCTTTACATGTCAATGTATTTGGTCAATTTCAGCATCTTCACAGTTCTTTATGGACTGGTCTGAGCACCGAGATCTAGCAAGGAAAGCCTCTCAATGACTCCTACTTATCGGCACAAGACATTCAGATCTCCAACCTTTAGCTGCGTCCCCTGGTTGTTTCTCCAGTTTCAGAGGGTTTTATAGTTGTGAACTACAGCAAAGGTCTCCTAGACCGCATTCAATGCCTGGAAGGAGTCAAAGCAATTACTGTACGTGTTCCAAAGTAAACCCATGTCACAGCACGTAAAGTAAAAACAATGCATTAGGAGAATAAAAAATGCATTGCCAGAAACGTATTCTCCTTCTATCATCCTTTCCAACATGTTGCTAGTTTAGAAGATTCACCAGCCCACATGCAGATTCAATGCCAAAGAGGACACATCGCTCAGAACGATGCTTCAATTTTGCACGAAGGCAGTTTTCAGACTTTCGGAAGCCACAGTACCGAACTCAGTATCATGGCCAAATGGCACATAGAGACTTGGTACTCCGGGAATGCCATACTTCAGAAGAGAAACTTCTCTGACCCTGCAGTGAGTGACCACAACATTAATGCTGTTAGACAAACCCAAGACGTACTGTTTTTCTCCACTTCTTCCCACAACTCCTCAAAATGTAAGGAGGTATTGCAGAACTTTATAACGTAAAGAAGTAGAGCACCTGGATACGTTATGTGAGACTGGATGCTTCATTCCAAGAGGCATAGCAAATAGAGCCTTTAGATTAAAAAAACCACATCTAGGTTTTTTAGGTAAATTCTGTTCATTTCAAACAGGGCTGTTTTTTCTAAATGGTGGGGTTGAAAAGCACCTTGATCTCTACAGCAGGAGCATTTTGTGGTGCTGCTCACCTTTCCGATCTTTAATACCCCGCAAATGTTCAGAATTTGTGTTGTTCCATCCCATCAAATCTTTCTTTAAGACAATTCAGATACGCCAATGATAAATCAGTCACTTCTTAACCCTAGCTACTACAGAGGAATTTCTGCAGGGCTTCTTTCTGAAGACACTTGGCTTCGATACATGGTTCTTGGGTATAACACTGTCACTTGCTCGTCTCCTTTAGAAGTTTCTGGTCTGCTATTCCAATATGCTACCCCACGTTGGCTTTTACCATCCAGTGCTAAAGACTTGTATTTATTTAATTCAACCCACACCCATCGGCAATAGTGTTAGACAAACCATGTGTAGGAAGTATCTTCCATAGGTTTAACCATTTCTAAAGGCCTCCGATACCTGTGCAAGGCTGGTCTCTTGCCTATAGACTACTGCCTGAGCAACAGGAAATCAGACAAAAAAAAAAAAAAAAAAAAAAATCAATCTCTAGAACCAGTAATGGGATTGAGCAAGAGAGGGAGACAATGCTGGGCTTTTTCAGAAAAAAAAATTCCTACATTCGGGACAGAATCAAACTCCCACTGACATCGATGGTAATTGAATCTGACCCTTATGTTTAGCCATGAAAATCATTTGATTGTGTCATATGGTCATCATTTCTCTTGTAAAAGAAGAAACCGGGTTCTTTTAAAGACTTTTGCTTGAACTATCTTTGCTATCTAGTGATTACAGGGAAAACACCTCAGAGTGTTTTCATGGTCATCAGTGCTCCACCTATGGATTTAGGAATTCAGATGGGAAGAATGGGACGCACCAGCCCCCAAACTGCATGCGACAGCCAGTTAAACCTCCTGCCCAAACAGAAAAATATTGGTGCTACTTGACCCAAGATTCAGTTGATGCATTGTGTAGCAAAAATCTTTGTCTCCCTCTGTAGAAAGAGGAACAGTGGAGCTGTTGCCTCCTGGCGTATTTGGGATTTCCTCTTTAATATTGCTATAAAAACCAAGTGCCTTAAATTATTTATTACAATTTAGTAGGTTTAAAAATAGAATTCCTGTTCTGCCCTCTGTGACCTTCTTTTTTTAAGTTATAAAACTGGAAATATTCACAGGTAAAATCTTTTTAGAGACGGAGAAAAGTTCTCGCTCTCCTTTACATGCATGTGCAGTAAACGCCACCTTTCTTCATGTGTCAAACTAGAGCACTAAATCCAGTCTGTAGATCTTGCTTTTCTAACCAGTAACTTTCCAGTACTTGCAGGACTGCAGTCTAGTGGTTTTGGATAAGCAGAGAGCCACTAGAAAAAGCCATCCAGCAAGCTAAAGCAAGAACATATGTGCTTTGAATTAAATGAGCAAGCTAGAACTACAATAGTGAATCCCGGAAAATAGTGAATCCCGGAAAGAGAGAGAGAGGGCTCGAGCAGATGTAAATACCCTGAGCAACCAGATTCAGGTGTGACAGCCTATTATTTCAGCTGGCAGAGCGAAAGCATAGTGCCACTGGAAAACACCCAGAAAGCAGGATACAGCGCTTCAGTGAACTGCGCTTTAAATTTGTAGATCAAGTTATGTTTCTCGCCAACACCCAGGAAAATAACGAATCCTCCCTCGTAATTGAGCAGCACACCAATCTTGGTGGCCTTGGTGTTGGGCAGACATTTTTCAAGATCATTATGCCAGGCTGAAATTTTCGAATTAAACCACTCAATGCACCAGGAGCTGCTGTTCCTCCCCAGGCGGCTATCCGCCCCTTGCCTGTCCATGCTCCCGTAGCAGATGCCGATGCCGCAGAAGTTGTTCCGTTGCAGTTCCACTTCCCAGTAGTGGATGCCCCTCTTGAAGCACTGGAAGCCCAGCACTTGGGAACAGTAGGTGAAGCGCTGAGGGTGGGGGCTATACTTCTGGGGTATTTCAGAGACCGACATCTTGGTGTTTCTGTCTGATAACAGCACTTTGTTATGAGCGGTGTTGAAATCCAGCGTGATTTTAGCAGCATCTATGGAGAAATACATCGATACATTATAAATACTAACGCAAGGTGTGAGTGCATGGACGTGCCTGTCCGTGTGTGTGTGTGTGTACGTACAAAGAGCGGGGGAGCGAAGGGACGGAACAGTTACTGGCCCTATTGCTTACTCTCCAAAACACCAGTAGCTTCCCCTTTTCCGCATGGCAGCTAGTGCCACACAACACACTTTCCCCTCCGGGTGGGGGTCGGGAATGGCCACCGCAGTGCGGCCAGGCTGGGAAGGAGAGGAAAGATAGCAGTTTGAGATTTACACACACACACACACACACACACACACACACACACACACACACACA
>NW_020664543.1:9555995-9618113 GCF_002925995.2 Terrapene triunguis | reverse complement strand
CACACACACACACACACACACACACACACACACACACACACACACACCCACCCCTCAGTGCTCTCTGGCCACATGATCCCCTAACCCAGACACAGAGTTACACACAGTCTGATCACAGCCACATGTAAAGGGAAAGAGCTAGTGATGTGTTAACGAATAAGGACAGATTAAAAACACAACCCATCCCACCAAACCATGTATCCTCAAGATCATTACACACACACCCCAACCGACGACCATAAGAAGTGCGGCCTCCAGGGAATTAACCCTGCAGCTGCTACTCTTTGGCTCCGATCCAGCAGAACTGGTGCACAGAAATAGGGAAGCGTGGGTGTTGAGCAAGATGCCTGCAGTCAGGGTCAGTACATGGGAACGGGATGAAGGCAGCGCCTGCTGATCCACCACTCTGCAGCGCCAACAGTCATTCCTCCAGCAGGCTGGGGGCCCAGGCCAGGAGCCGTGGAGGCTCCTGTAGCCCTGAGACAATGGCCGTGGTTGTGGAGTGGCTCGACTGCTGCCCTGTTGCCTGGGTGATTTCAGGGTGGCGGAGGAGAGTGGAAGGATCCCTTCTCGCTGTATCCCAAGGGAACTGACAGCACAGCCCTGGTACTCTGGCAGCACAGGGGTTATTGATGTGGCACTTAAAGGCATATGCCATCACCAACCTACACCCCTGCCTGGAGGCGGCCACCCCTCCCAAGACAGAGCTCTGCAACATGCCCGGCTTCAACTGGCACGAGAACCCCAGGCCATACCCCACAAGTGTAGTGCCAAAGGGCAAGCCAGGCAATGATACACGTGCAACATAACAAGCATTCCACAATGCCACCGACACGGCGTAGCTGTAGGCGGATCACCAGCGTTCTAACGGTTAGCGTGAGCAGAGAGTAGTGGAAGGGAGAGAGCCTCACACTGTGGGTCTTGAAACCAATCCGCAACTCTTAGGGGTCAGCAAGAGACCTTTCTGGGGTGGGGGAAATGATCCCTTATCTGCCCACTGTGGGCTTTCTTCTGAAGCATCTGGTGCTGGCCATTGCCGCAGACAAGATACTGAACTAGATAGGCCATGGGTCCGATCCCACCATTGCAATTACTATCTTCCAGTCTGAAGTCTCCCTTCTTTTAGGAGCCCAACTCTCATTTTTAAAAATGCCTTCGGAGCCTAAATGCCATTAACGTTCAATGAACCCCACCTGCGGAGTTGAATTTTTATACCATATCCCAGCAAACTCATTTGGAACAGTGATCCCAAGCCAGCAGGGCCATAAGTGAGTGAACCTCAAAATTAGTGTCACACTTATGCTAGCAGTGAATTTGACCTACTCTGGCAACAGGTCCAGTATTTTAGTAGTTAACGGCCTTACCCTTTTTCTAGTAACTCCCCTCATATATATCAGTTAACCGGCAATTTCAGTACATTAATAAAGCCATAGCGATGCAAAGATCCAGAAAGACGTGAGTCACATAATACCACTGAAGTCTAATGTGATCATAATACGAATCAGTGATTTTTAAAACATAACACGTCAGGTTACTTACACTCCAGGAGCTCCTCTCTCGATTTCGTTAAAAAGCTTTCAAGAGATGTTGCGCCTGGATTCGCAGTGTTTGGTGCTGAATTTATGGAAGAAAAAGAAACAATGGCATGTCACTTAATTCGTCATTGGGGAACACGCAAAGTTCAAGCAGTTTCTTTACATGTAATCCAATAATGTCCTAAAGCTAAATCTCTGAATCGCAGATTAATAGAACAGGCCATAGAAAACCAGAACCCCTCTGCACATGGGACAGCCTGGAGAAATTCCAGTGGTTGTATTAAAGAGCATATTACTAGAGTGAGTTCTGTTAGCCACAGAACAGGTACAACATGGAACTTGCCAGCCAGGCATCCCCTGCCTTGTCCCACCAACAGTCATTACCCTTTTCTGCAGGGACCAGCTCAAGGGGGAAAAGGCAAACTGCAGGCTGAGTTTACATTCTCTGGCGTCTCTGTAGAGCCAGCCCATGGTGGGTAGCTGTGATGAGGGTTCTGGGTGTGGACTGCTCACTAACTTATTTCACACAGGCCACTACTGACCTTGGCCCGATTTGAAACTGAGACAGGTTAAGCAGCTCCACACCTTATTGCCAAGTCCCCTAAATCACCCAGTTCCCCATCTTATACTTTTAGCTATTTCTTCCTCTAAGTGTTCAGCAAGTCATGCGTGAGAGGGAGACTTGCAACCTGACTGAGCTAGTCATCCTGAGCCCAATCCTGCAGGTGCACAGCACCTCCCGCAAAGCCCTCAGTGCCCTCGACACCCATTAGAGAAATCAGGATGGAGGACACTTTTCCCCTTGCAGGAACAGGAAATACAGCCGTAAGTCTGGGGGGAAGTTTTGCCAGGGACTTTGACGCAGCTGGCTCAGGCACCGTGTGCATTTCCTACTCCTGCTGGAATTCTGCACCACTGCACACTGCAGAATTAGCGCAGAACTAATGTTCCCTGCAGAATTTTTTTTCCAGGCAGAATTTGTGATTTCTACCAAAATGCTCCCGCTGTCAGCCTGAGGTGCGGCTGGAGCTCCCACCGGGGGCTCCTGAGGCCTGGGGAGGGTGAAGAACTCTAAGGAGCAGAGGTGAGGCTGGGGGCTGAAGTGAGGAGGGTGGGGGCTGATGGGGTGAGGGACTGTATTGATGGTAGGTTCTGAGCAGATGGGGAGAGGGCTGGGAGGGTGAACTGAGAGCAGGGGGTCGATGGGGTTGGGGGGGCTGAACTGATGATGGGAGCTGGAGGACTGAACCGAGGGAGGGCTGAATTGTGGGGGGTTGAATTATATTGTGTTATTTTGACAAATAAAATATGCAGAATTTTAAAATAGGCGCAGAATTTTTTGGCACAGAATTCCCGCAGGTGTAATTTCCTCTCAGCTTTGCCAAATGCAGCCCGAGGCTACCCTGTCTCACCCCTGCATTTCCATTCCAGAGCCTCTATTGACCCAAGCTTGACAACTATGTATCTTCCACATGCAGCTCACATTACGTCAGTGGGGGTCTTGGATCCTCCCTAGTGGCCCGTCCACAGAAGAGGTTAATGACTCTTCTACGGATGCCAGCTAGAGGACTGGGTCCTTGGGCTCAAGCACTAGAGACTAGGCTTTCAGTGAGGGAGGCCACGGGTCCAGTCCCCACAGAGGGCCATTCTCACGCACAATTTTGCGAGCTAAATTGACACAGCCAGACACCTCTCTCCTGAAGAAACATGAGGAGCTTAGCGCTCATTTCCACTTGCCTCCAGCACACTGAAGTCAGCCATCCTCCACTTTGCATTTTAAGTAGTACGTTTTGGGTTTTTTGAGTAAAAGTCTCTTGAAGTTCTGAACTTACCAGATTTGGCAGGTTTTCTTTTATCCCCTGAAAAAGTAAAGGTCTCTGTTACTCAGTGTAAGGCCGGATGTATTAACATTTAAAAACAACATCCATTGACACAGAAGGACAATGCTGCAGCTGGTATAGCTCTGCTGAAGCCAATGGAATTACTGCAGTTAACAGCAGCTGAAGTGCAGGCACATTACAGTCCAATGCAGATTTTTCCATGCTGGAAATTAAATATTACGCATACACACCCACAGAGTGTACGTGGTTGCTCACTTCTCCAACAGGCTGAAGCATACGCTACCAGTCAGTTCAGCTCTGACAATATAGGGCCTGATTCTGCACATGCTCTAGGCACAGAACTCCCGTTGAAACCAACGGAAGGTCTACGTGTCAAGCGCTTGCAGGGTCGAGCCAGTGGTTTTTAAACCACTAATGCACAGCTAACATAAGACCGTGCAACATTGCTTGTGTCTACATCCAAGATAGCTAGTTGCTATACGTTTGTTTTACCCTCTTCAAGAGCTCTAGCTACAGATTAATAGCTCTATATTATACATAGGTCATTTCTTCACAAGGTGATTGTTTTTTTTAAGCCAATGGAATGGAGGAGACCTTGCCAAATCAGACTGAAAAAGTCAAGGTAAGATACATCAGTCCAAAAGCGCTTGCCTAGGGCACTTTATCTATGGGTCCCAATGCAAGGTACCAAGAATCTCATCTGCCTTCCCACCCCTCCTTGGCTTCAGCACCTGGCAGGATTGGGCCCCAGGAGCATAAACATAACCAAGATCAACAAGAACAATGAACAATCCATCACTCACTGGTGTCTGCATCCTCACTCAACTCCGACTGAGGCTTCTGAGGGGCTTTACCTATTTTTGCAGCTTCTTGTGAAGGGAGAAGACAGAACATGAGCAGCTTATAAAGCAGGACGCATCACATGCAACAACAGTCAAGGAACAGACATTTATGGCCAGCTTAATAGAGACTTTGGTCCCTTGCACTGTTACTGTGGAATAGCTGGACTAGCAGGCAGAGAACTGAAAGGCCAAGGAGAGTCTTGCTTAGCCTTTCCACCTGCACTGACACACACAGCAGTGCCTGAACCACACAGACCAGTGGGCCACCACACCATGTGCAATTTGCCTGGTTAGCCCTCACGAGGCACTCGACCTTGCGAGATGCCAGGTGTTCTCAGATCCCATTGGGTTTCCACCTCGCAGAAAACTCTGCACCTCGCAGGACCAGGGCCCTGCACCATCTGGACACAGAAAAGCAGCATAGAGGCCCAGGGCATGATCTTGCCATCAATCCGCAATCTTCAGGCGTTTCACATGTATATGTAGGTGCCTCTAGCAATAGGCAGAGTTGTAATTATTTCAAGTCCCTATCAGTAACACACCATGCACTAAATTCTTGGGCTATGCAAATTACATACCAAGAATGTTCTCTCCAAGGGCTCACCCCTGCAGATGTTACCTGCCATTCCCATACCAAAGCTATGTTAGAGGAATACCGTCAACTTGAACGCTGTAAAACTAACTCACTTGACTTTTCGAAAGCACACCCTTTGGTTAAGGGCTCCTCAAGTTATTCATTTTGACTTGTAAAACTTTTCCAATTTTCTGTTGTCTCCCTTGCAGAAATTTAGGGGGGAAGGGGAGCCTTTTGGGTGGGTGAAGGAGCAACAAACCAACCCTGCTTGGGCCCGCCTTTCAGTGCACATGCCTGTCTTTTGCAGCAGCCGTTACAGGTACATGCCCTCTAGTGGAGCCTAAGAAAGAGCAGGGGTGTGAACTTCCCAGTTCTGGGCTCTGCCCTGTTGGGAGGGATGTCATCATGCAAGAGACAAGATACACAACCATCAGCCACATGCACTGAACAGCTGACATCACTGGGTATACAATCTAACCAAACTCAGGGCTGGGGGAATAATTTCCCTGAGCTTTCAGTTCTAGTCGTCTTGGAGAAGCTTGCTCTCGTTTCAAACAGAGATGTGATTTTCAAGTTGACAGTGCCCCTTAGTAGTCATCTATTTGCTCTCGCAGATACTGCTGCATTGACTGCTAGAGGAAACACTGAATGAGCAGCATTTGGGTTTTGATGGCCACCCTGTTAACTTACGTGATCCAACAGCTTTTCTTCCAGATGCTGAGAGTTTATTTGAAGGGTTTATTTGAAAAGCCTTAGGTTTCCACTGTAGATTTGCTGCAATGAAATCACACGTGCCATATTTTAGAGCTGTATTGCTGTAACAAGGTACAATGAGAGGAAGCATAGTCTTGGGGTTAAAGTATCTGGCTGGGAGTCAGGAGATCTCTGCCCACATCTGTGGCAGAGCTGGGAATTCAACTGAAGCCCCACTCCTACAAACACTTTTGCTCAGCTTAATGGGGCTAAGTTCATCTTTCTGCATCTGTAAAATAGGGTACTAGTAGTTTCTATCTGTCTTAGAGTTTTATACTGCCAGACACTGTAAGGTCTCAGAGCCTGGCAACAGGAAAGGCACTAGTGGATGTCATAGAGTCTCTAGCGCTTTACGCCTTTCTCTATTACAATATAAGCTCTTCACAGCAAGGACTCTCTCTCATTGCATGCACAGCACCTAACACAATGCAGCCCCAGGCCACTGTAATACTGATGAACAACAAGGCACACCTTTATAAAGATAAGCTCATTACAATGTTGTCGTCTTCCTACATCTGACACAAGGTACAACAAAAAAAAGCTTGGTCTTGCCAGAGAGTCAGGTACAGGGATCAGTACCAGT
Source organism: Terrapene triunguis (assembly GCF_002925995.2). Taxonomy (NCBI): domain Eukaryota; kingdom Metazoa; phylum Chordata; order Testudines; family Emydidae; genus Terrapene; species Terrapene triunguis. The sequence continues at coordinate 9,611,985 of NW_020664543.1, read as the reverse complement.
ACTTTGTATCTGTTTTTATTAAAAACATTTAAAAACAGCCAAGGAAGGAGTGAAAAAGATAGAAGCAGGGGAGAAAGGAGGACAGGGCGTGGTGAACTTACCCTTCTCTTCCACACTTGGTCTGGACTGTCCACCTGCTGTTATGGATATTTGTATTAGTAAGTACAACTGTTTCAGATACATATTGATCTTTATTAGCAGCCCTTACAAGCCCACTAGCTTTTGTGCAGCAACAAAAGACTTGGCTCTCGACATGATGAAGATAGCGGGGCCTCTTCAAACACTTTGTAAACAAGCCAGATTCCCCTTCACTTTCCAACACCATGCACAGGCCTTGTCTACACTGGAGAAGTACATCAGTTTAAACTACATGGATTTTAAAAAATATTTACTTGAAATGGCACAAACCCCTAAAACAGGCACTTAAACCCAGCTTAAGCATTTTATTTTAGAGGTTCAGACTATTTCAACTAGATGGATTTTTAGTTATAAAGAAGTCCACCAGTTTCCCACAGTGGGCTATAATTCAAAAATCACCCCCATTCTGAGATTTGTCTTTATCCTTAGACATATAGCTGACCCATGCAGCTAGACTGTACTTACAAACAAAAGTCTGATCCCACAAACACTTACTCCCTCTAGATTTTTATTTTTTTTCTCCTTCTGAGTGACTGTCAGCCTTTTATATGCCTAAACGTGAAGCTAAAGAGCCATGCTTAGACTGGCTATCAAGGTGAGTCAGCAGAATAACTCTGCACCTCTACAAAGAGGGTATAAAACCTGACACCCTGTCACACTTCAAGAATGTACTTAATTACAGATAAAAAATACAGCCCAACACTTTTGATTTGATAAGAGGGATATCTGTCCCATTCAGCAGGTCTGACTTGCAGACACGGAGCCAATAAACTAGAAAGCTTAATGGGGATAACCCACTCTTCGATCAGTGCTATAAAATTCACTAACATTTATTTCACATTTACCATTTTACTCTTGGCTCCATGATTTCCACCCAGCCCTACTTCCCCAGTCTAAGATCATGTATCAAACAACCAACTTTCTGCTCTCTACAACATGACTCTACACACACAGAGGAGTACGGCAGGAAAACAACATTCTATGCTAAGGCTGCAATAGCGGAACAGATGAGGGAAACGTGCTAGGAACACAGATAAACCCGCCTACAGATATACAGGAAAAGTGTAATTCCATTTCTTTCCACATTTTTAATTCTCTTGGTGAATTTCTCCTCATAGGTCAAGATACAAGACTAATTCTTTATTTATCACATTCTACTTCTTCATGATAATATAGCTTTCTATGAGAGTTCTGTCAAAGGAAAAAACAGTGGGAAAGTATCAAGACACACATACGTTTATCCAAATGTAAATAAAGCGTACCACTGTTTAGTCCTGTTGACAAGCTTTCAATAAAAACACACCTACATCAGTTCTCTTTCCTAAACATCCTGAGTATTTAACTTGTAGCATTTTTATTTTGAGATGGAGGGTTTCATTACTTTACAAAACAGCTCAATTGACCAACAGTTTTAAAACATCCATATACAAAATTGTAACAAGCCAGAAAAGTCTGCCTCTGAATATTTTAAATTTAAAGAAGTTATACTATTTAATCTCAAAACAATAAAACAGAGGCCCGCAGTGGTAATTCTCTCTGAAATGATACCGTACCTTCCATTTTCTTCTCCTGAGGTTGATTCACCGTTCGTTTCACTATTTCTTTAAGGGAAAAGGCACCTTGATAAATGGTGTGTATCAAGTTTTGGTCCAGATCAATTCTGGGGATGAAAACGTCTTTGGTTGAAGTGTTTCGCAATTTTGCTGCTTCCTGTAATAAGATATGGAAAAGCTCATGAAGCCAGGGATAAGTCACTGCATAGAAAAATTTGAGTCTGGAATGTCATAACTGGCTTAACTTATTTTGCTTCTCCATTATTTCTTGTGTGTGTTGATTTATTGGGGGAAGGGAGGTTCTATTCAAACACTGATCATTCATGGCAAAATTCAATAAAAAGGAGCCTACATGGATTATTTTTTCACATGATATCTGAAAAATGAGGAAGAGCTATTGTAGATGGCTCACAGCAGTGAACTTAAGTTACACCATGACTACTTCTCTGGTTAACTGACCCTGCCAGGAGGGGGCAACTGTGGCTAAAGGCTGTGAGAAAAGAAAGAAACTGGAGGATAATTTGCCCATAAAAAAAAGGGAGAAAACAATTATGCAGACAACAACAGGAATAACAATTCTAACCAGTGATTCAACGGGCAAATCATATCACTGCCTAGAGTACTCACAGGACAGTTAACTCAAAGGACTCATTTCCATGCCTTTTATAAAGCCAAATCACATAGCAATTAATAATATAATCTTTATAGAAAATCTCTTATTATGTACTGTTAACGGATTGATAAAAAGTCTTAGAGCAGGGCTCCTCCGAAGTCTCTTTCTGAGCTCAAACAAAGTCGGACATCAGAACTCACCTTTAAAAATGTAATATCATCATCTTCAGTCAGTGCCATTTCAATCTGGTCCCTGATGACCTGAATTTCATTTTTCTTCTTTCCCAGGACCTTATGGACATAATCAAACTTATCACAGACTCGCTTTTCCTCTTCTTCAACCTTCCTCATTGCCTGGTTTTCTTCTTCTTCTATTAAAGCTTTAATTTCCAAGAACTCACTTCTGAGCAAATCCATCTTTCGGGCAGCTGTCTCCTAAATCACCAACATATTGACACTGGTTTCAAAGCGGCTACTTGTGGGGTAAGGACTGTAGTGAACTATCTCTGCCTGCATTCCATTTCCCCACAGCAGTCCCCTAAAAGGCCTTATCCTTCTCCCCACATCAATGGCAAATCTCCTATTCACTTCAAAGGGAGCAGAAACAGAGCCCATCCCCACCCTCGCCCCCAAAAATCAGTCACTCAGTGTTAGGCATGAAACAAGGCAGGTTCTGCCATCTTGTGGTTAGAATGGAGAACTGCAAATCAAGACTTCAAGGGGAAGTCAAAACACCTCTTTTGATAAGGATTTTGATAAGGATTATAACAGGTCAGCAACCTGCGGCACGCGAGCCAATTTTTACTGGCACGCTGCTGCCAGCCAGGGTCCCGGCCGCTGCCCCCGTTCAGCCAGCTGCCAGCCTGGGTGAACGGAACCCCCGGCCAGCAGCGGCTGAGCGGGGCCGGCAGCCAGGACCCCAGCTGGCAGGAGCCGGCAGATGGAACCCCAGACTGGCGGCGGGCTGAGCCGCTTAGCCCACCGCCTGTCTGTGGTTCTGTCCGCCGGTGTAGTGTATTAAATTTCTCCCCGTAGGAATGTGCTACTTGCGGAGCACCAGGACTGGCAGCCGTAAGTAGTACACCGCAAGTAGCACATTCCTATGGGGAGCAATTTAATACACTACACTCAGCCCCGCTCAGCCCGCTGATGGTCTGGAATTCTCAAAATATGTTCTCGCACCCCTTATCAAAAATTACGAAGTTTTCAAGTTTTTAAGCTAATTGTAGTGTATGTATATTACAGTAATCGTTAAAAAATGTATAACGTTAATAAATAGATTTGATGAAACAAAGTAGTTGTACTTATGTGCCTGTGCTTAATTTGTGTTTTCGAAGATTTACCTTCCAAAAAAGTCTCGCATGTCTCGCACCCCCAGAAAGGGCATCTCACACATTCAGGGGGTGCAGGCACCCCAGGTTAAGAACCACTGCACTAAACTAGTAAGATCTGCATTTTAATTTAATTTTAAATGAAGCTTCTTAAACATTTTAAAAACCTTGTTTACTTTACATACAACAATAGTTTAGTTATATAATATAGACTTATAGAGAGAGACCTTCTAAAAACGTTAAAATGTATTACTGGCACGCGAAACCTTAAATCAAAGTGAATAAATGAAGACTTGGCACACCACTTCTGAAAGGTTGCCGACCCCTGGATTATAACAACTCCTGTCTCACAGGGGTTTTGTGAGGCATCATTAACTAACGTCTGCAAATCACTTCCAGATCCCCCAAGACAGACTGGCCCGATGGGGGTGCAAAGTTATTATTCGGAAGGGATGAGCTGAATGTGATGTCTCTGACCCAGCAGGGTATTCACATGTAATAGCCCATTGGTCATCAGCATGGATTGAATTTGGGACCTCTGGATCTAACAGCGTGAGCGTCTACTGCCTGAGCTAAGAGACCAGATGCATTAGCTTGGAGGCAGTAGCAGACTCAGATCTCTATATGTGGTCCAGCTATTAGAGGGCAACAAAGGCCCATATTGAGTTAAAACAGGTTACACCTCCTCTCCCCTGACTCCAGCTGGGTGAAGTTCAGCCCTAGCATCAGAAGCCCACAGAAATTCAGCTCCCCACGACATCCAAGTCAACAGCAGGAGCCTCCACGTCACCATTTTCAGTTATGCCGCTCCCATGAGATTAGATGGGCACGCACACCCTCTGCAAGTCCCCTGCTCCTTTGTACAGCAGAGGTGACAGTATCAGGCAGTCAGCACAGCTCACAGAAGCACCACATGCAGAGGGCAGTGCCATGCACACGCCTGCTTACTGGCAGAGGGGAGAGAAAGGCGGAGGAGTTTAAACAGTCTCCAGTCGGCTCGTCAGTGAGATTGCACAAAGCGTGCTCTCACCCCAAGGAGTGCCAGCTGGTTACCCTCACTTTCCCCAAGAGGGATTCATTATGGGGTGAATGTGGTTCTTTGTCCCCTTGTAGTGGCTAGTCTGCAATAAAGAGACAACGTGTCTGGTTCCTTAGCTAGCGTCTGTAGCAATCTAAGGTAAACCAAATTAAGGCCATTCTCAATTCTGAAGAATGTCCACGCACAGGTTTAATGCAGTTTAACTAATCCACTTTTAATTCACACCTTTAGTTAATCTGGATTAGTTCTCCTGAGTGTCCCCATACAGACACGCCCAGAATGACATGCCAAACATCACAGAAAAGAGTCTGGAGGTGGAGCATGGAACTGAACCCCGGTCTTCCAAATCCCAGGCTAGGACCCTAACCACTGGACTATCCTCCCTCTTTAGGGAGCAGGCTCCCACTGACTTCGGTGGGCTTGGACCAGTTCTTATTCCTTTAGCTCAAGCTGTACAGGCTCATGCTTTTCAATGGGTTCTAACTCCACCGTTAGTACCAACGGGGATTACCACATAAACATAGGCCATTCTTAGTCAGATGATTACAATGCCTTCTGTACACATCCTGTCAAAATACTACTCATATGGGTATATGACTAGGGTGACCAGATGTCTCTATTTTATAGGAACAGTTGATATTTGGGGCTTTTTCTTATATAGGCACCTATTCCCCCCCCCCATCCCGATTTTTCACACTTGGTGTCTGGTCACCCTATATGTGACAGAATGTATCCCATGTCCACACCATTGTAATTTTTTTTGTACAAGGCACGTCTTGTAAGGAATCAAATCACTTGAAAAAACTCGTAAGTTTGCTGGTCAACATTTTCCTGATAAAGTGTGTGTGGCAACACTGTCTGCAAAGTTATAAAACTTCCCTGTATGATGTTATTAATACATGTTCCAAACCACAGCCCTACCAAGCAAAATTTGGCAAACAGGTCTGTCCTAAAAAAAAGTAATGTGTGCTCTGCTTAATTTGCATTTAAGCAGTAACCAGAGTCATGAAGCAGGAAGGGGAGACAAAGGAAGTTCAAACAGGTGGGAAAAAACCAGCAGGGAATATTCTTCCATATAGACTTTGTCTCCTGACTGAGACTATAAAAAGGAGGAACAAACACCCCAACCCCCCGCCCCCCATCCATTCAATGGATGTGAACAATGAAGCAAGTAGCCGATGGACTGCTGAAAGCATGTCGTGAGAAAACTTCACTTTGAATTTAACATAGTTTGTTAAAATAGGCACCAGTTGCATTTTATCTTTATTTTTCTTGTAACCATTTCTGACTTTTATGCCTCATTACTTGTACTCACTTGAAGTCTCTCTTTATAGTTAATACACTTGTTTTATCTAATTGAGTGTGTTTAAATTGAAGTGTGCGGGAAACTCCATTTGGGGTGTCAACTGTGTGCATATTATTTCTATTACAGACATAAAAGACTGTATACAAGTTGTACTGTCAAGGAGAGGGCTGGGCAGCACAGAACATACAGCTCTGGGGTCGCCCTGCAGTATAAGGCTGATGAGAGCCAGCCAGAATGTAACCCAAGCGAGGCTGGCAGGCTGCAGTTGCACACAGACATTCAGGGTGTGGCTTGCATGCTGGAAGGCTGTTTGTGAGTATCCCAGGTGGGAGCTCCTTCAGCAAGGTATCATAAGGTACCCAAGGTTGCAGGGCAGGGGTGACACAGCTGCTCATTAGTCTGGATTGTACCCCAGTACGTCCCAGGGTGTTTGCTTAAACGTCATTCTTATCTGAGTATTACAGGATCCACATACAAGAAGCCAGGATCCCAGTGGCTAGCATAACCCCAATAGCAGAACAAGAGCCATTTTTAAACAAGGGCTATCCACTTACACTGGCTTGTCTTTGCAGCACCTTCACTTCATCCAGCGCCAGAGAAGCTTTTTCGCTCTGATTATACAGCTCCGTCAGTCTGCTCTTCAGCTGTGACTGCAAAACAGATCAGACCCCAAATTAAAAGCATAGATACTGCACCTCTTCCCAATAGGCACCATATAAATAGTGAAAAGCAAATTAAAAGGTTAGTTTTAATCAGCCTTTATCACTAACACAGGATTTTTTTTTTTTAAATCCAATGTTCCTTAACTGTACAAACAAAGACAATCTCTGTACAGGGTTGGGATGGTGAGCAAGCATGACTGATGCAGCGCCATGTTTTCCGAGTCGTGACGCACACGCAGTCCGGTATCAATAACACGAGTCTACCAGTGCTCCTATCACAGCACCTCTGTCAGAGCACACTTATCACAGCAGCCTTCCTGGCTCTCGTGGGTTTAAGACTGAACCTTAACCTAATTTTAATCCAACCCCACCCTAAATAGGTACCCCAGATCCAAAAAACAGGCTTTCACATCTGGCCTACCCAGCGCTCTATTATCTTGGCTCAGTTTCTCTCCAGGGTGTTGCTAAGAAGCCCTGCCCGACCGTGTTTAGGTTCTACTTTGTACACACAGAACAATACAGTTTAGGCAGGATGAGAAAGGTTATATGAATTCAATACGTCTCACTAACGGTTCAAATTGAGCCACCCGGGGAAGTATCTTTGGTTTCACCATCAGGTTTCCCAACCAGAGCGTGCTTCTTCTACCACCACCAGCCAGCCTGTGCAGAAGACTTTTCAGCTGAAGTTCTTAAAAGGCTGAAGCAAAAGGAGGCAAGTGTCGTTCTCCTCATTTTACAGAGAGTAAATTTGAGCAACAAAGGTGAAGTGACGTGCCCAAGAATAGAACCCAGGTTGTGCTGACTTCCACTCCAGTGCCCCACTGGGCCACAGCATCACACTAGCTATGCCTGGGGGTCACAGAGGTATTTGTGCATAAACATGTTTATGGCCAGAACCTAAACTGCAGAGCTTACAGATCTCACATGGAAATCAATGGAAGTCTTAAGCACAAAAGCTTGTAAGACTGGGCCCTTAATAAGCCATGTGATTCCTCCACTCCCCACACTTTCGTCCCTCTTAAAACCCACTTGCAAAGGCTACTTTCCTGGTCTACTACATACAGATTCCGCCACTTGAAGAATATTTAGGACCCATTTCTGTGACACTCAGAGCACCCACTCCCTGGTGGGTCTCACCAGTGGAAGGTGCTCAGGCCCTTGATCTAGACCTGAATAGCTCTAGTGGCTGTAGATCTGAAGAATTAAGAGCTCACCATTGGCACAAGTTTTTCATAATTCACTGGACTGTTGCCAACGGGTTCAAAAGCTGCAGGTGTGCATCTGTGGTCAGAACGGAGTCCACAGACACCCCTCCCCCATCCTATCTGTGCAGGCTGACTCTGGGGCCCACTAAGATCCCCACAAGGCTCTCTGCATGATGCAAGAGAGTTTGCCTGCAAGGATCTGACTGCAGATTCACGGCCTTAATACACACAGTCCGACAGAGACTAGAACGGTGATAAAAACAATGGAACTCCACCACCCTGTTGTGTCCCCATCCTGTGACAAAGGCTGAGCCACCCTGGGTGTCAGCAAGGTCTGCAATAGCTGCCCCAACAGGGCCGGCTCCAGGCACCAGCCTACCAAGTATGTGCTTGGGACAGCACCTGGAGGGGGCGGCGCTCCGGCCCGAGAGCGGGGCCGCGACCGGGCTCGCCGCCCTCCCCCCAGACGGCCGGGGAGAGTGGGGCCCTGCGGGGCAGGCAGGGAGCCTGCCTTAGCCTTGCCACACCGCCAACCGGGAGCCACCCAAGGTAAGTGCTGCCTGGCGGGAGGCCACACCCCAATCCCCAGCTCCCTCTCGGAGCCAGCACCCCACGCCCTCTCCTGCACCCCAATCCCCAGCCCTGAGCCCCCTCCCAGAGCCAGCACCCCACACCCCCTCCTGCACCCCAGCCCTGAGCCCCCTCCCAGAGCCAGCACCCCTCACCCCCGCCCCCCAATCCCCTACCACAGGCTCAGCCCAGAGCCCCCTCTCACCCTGAGAACCCCTCAGCCCCAGCCCAGAGCCCCCACCCTCTCCCAACCCCCCATCCCCTGGCCCAGCCCAGTGAAAGCGAGTGAGCAAAGGAGACCGTGGGGATGGAGGGAGCAGGCCCTCGGGGAAGGGCCGGGGTAGATCCTGGGTTGCCCTTACATTCCCAAAGTGATCTTGGTGGTAAAAAGGTTGGAGGCCGGCGCTGCAAATGTCCACTGGGCGGGAGAGATCAGGATAACTCAGTGGTTTGAGCATTGGCCTGCTAAACCCAGGATTGTGAGTTCAATCCTTGAGGGGGCCATTTAGGGATCTGGGGCAAAAATTGGGGATTGGTCCTGCTTTGAGCAGGGGGTTGGACTAGATACCTCCTGAGGTCCCTTCCAACCCTGATATTCTATGAAACCCGCGGAGCAAACCCAGCCTGGGGCTCAGAGAAGAGCTCGGTCCGCGCCCCCCCGGGCCCGGGGCCCTCGCCCGCCCGCCTCACCTCCTTGTCCGCCTTGGCGTCCTGCACCGGGCCGGTGGCGCAGGTCTTGTGGCTGACCAGGCAGACGCAGCAGAGGCAGCGGGCGTGGTCCCGGCAGTAGAACTCCAGCAGCTTGTTGTGGTCCTGGCACTTCCTCCGCGGCAGGTCGCGCAGCGGCGGGCAGAGCTGGTGGTCGCGGAACGCCGGGCTCTCCAGGTGGGGCCGCAGGTGCTCCGGGCAGAAGGCGGCCAGGCAGGTGAGGCAGGTCTTGGCCGCCGCGGCCTCCAGGCAGCTGTCGCAGGCCACCTCGGAGCGGCTCCCGTCCCAGCCCTTCTTCCCCCCCTCGGCGGCCGGGCTCGCGGGCTGGGGGCTGTGGAACTGCTCCACCACCCGGCACAGCACCGTGTTCTTCTGCAGCTCGGGCCGGCGCGGGAAGCTGGCCCGGCACTGCGGGCAGCTGAAGCCCGCCTGGAGGCCGCTCCAGGTGACGTCCAGGCAGGGCCCGCAGAAGTTGTGGCCGCAGGGCGTGGTGACCGGGCTCTCGAAGAGGCACAGGCAGATGGAGCAGGTGAGCTCCTCTTCCAGCCCGGCCAGGGAGGGCACGGACGGCGCCCGCAAGAGCTCCGCCATGGCCGGGGTCGTGGAGGCGACTGCTGCCCGCAGGGCTGGGTTACTGAGGGTGCCCCGAGCGTGCCCAGTAACGCACGGCACCCGCTCCGCTGGCAGCGGGAGAGGCGGGCCGGGGAGGGGAAAGTGAAACTCCCAGCGAGCCGCCGAGTGGCGGTTCCTGGAAATCACGTGGAGGAGGGAAGTTCAGTGCAGGGCCGGGCTCCCCAGCAAATCCCTCCCCCGCCCCAGGCTGCCATTTCCCCCAGCAAACAGGGCTGGCTACTGCTTATTCACCCCCAGCCGCACCTCTCGGGGGCAGGGAGCCGCTGACGCTTAGCTCTAGGGTGACCAGACAGCAAGTGTGAAAAATCGGGACAGGGAGTGGGGGGTAATAGGAGCCTATATAAGAAAAAGACCCCAAAATCGGGACTGGCCCGATAAAATCGGGACATCTGGTCACCCTACTTAGCGCTAATACAAGAGCAGCAGGGAAGAGGTTTTCTGCAATGTATTGCCCTTCCTCTCTGCTTCACCCTCGCCCCTTTCAGGTTGGCCGGGGTGATGCTCCAACAAAACTGCTCCGGAGTGAAAGACTTGCAAAGCAGGAAACGCCCATATAAAGTTGCAATGTGTTTGCCTAAAAAGAACAGGAGTACTTGTGGCACCTTAGAGACCAACACATTTATTTGAGCATAAGCTGTCGTGGGCTACAGCCCACTTCATCTGATGCCTTCAGTGTGTTTGCCTGGTCCCAGCCCCTTCACGCAACATGCAGATCCACTCGTGCGCCCTTCAGGATGAGCGGGGAGCTTGGCAGCTCATTTAAGAAGAAAGCAAATTGCATGTAGGGTGACCAGACAGCAAATGTGAAAAATCGGGACGGGGATGGGGGGTAATAGGCACCTATATAAGACAAAGCCCCAAATATCAGGACTGTCCCTATAAAATCGGGACATCTGGTCACCCTAATTGCATGAGTGACAGATCCACACAAGCAACAGGAATTTGAAATATTAAAAAAATTGCAACATGATTTTTTTCATACGTTTTATTGTGAAGTACTGGTTATATATATCTTACATTTATTTTATTTTTAAAAATAGTCCTTTTACCTTCAGGTCAAAATAGTTAATGCATTTATGTAATTTTTGTAAAAATCAGTATTTCCTGTTGCTACCCCAGATGTCTTTAAAGACAGTCCAGTAACTCAGTTACTAAAAAAAACAAGTTTAGGTTGATTCAAAATACAGAAGAGAAAGGCAAATCACATGCTATTGCCATACGTGACCTAAAAGTCACTCTACAGTCACATTAACCAGACCCACAGTAAGGCTCAGAATTACTCTCTAGACCAGTAGAGTATTACTAGTATCCTGCCAAAATAATCTTACTTGGCCACTAATATTTGTGTCCACAATACTGCAGTCAAATGAAGCCACTGAGACTCCATAAAGGCTCAAAGGTCATTGGTTCTGAGCAGCCCCTGAACCAGCACGGCCATTGCAGACGTCACAGAGGTCATGGAAAATCACAGAATCCGTGACTTCTGTGACAGACACGCAGGCTTACTCATGACTATGTTGCTTGAAATTCACAATTGTTGAACCATTTCTCTGCTTGCTGCAATGCTGTGATTTTTTTAAATCTCATTTCAGTCTTTATCTTTATTCTTTTATTATGCTAAACCATTTCATAGGTGGAAAAACTAAGTTTGATTAGGATGAACAGCACAGGACGAATAAATGGCCAGTAATGAAGTTCACTTTCATTTTTTTCTGATTACATTTGGATGCTGTCCATTTTCTACACCTGCGTAATAGTCTGTGTAATAAAAATAAAACAGAAATAGTAACTAAATAGTAATAATACTTTGCTACTTCCATTGAAGAATCTCCAAGCATTTTATAAATATTCCTTAACTAGGCCTTACAATACCGTTCTGAGTATGTAGGGGTCACCTCTGCAGTGGGAAACAGCAGCTGTACAACAGAGAAAAGGAATACTGCACAACAATTTAGGATTAGGAATCATGTACAGTATTGCCAACTCCAAGCATTGAGAAATCCTAAATCAGCCCTCAGAAATCATGAGACCGACTTACAGATTGTGAGATTTAAAAAAAATAACACATTTACATTATTTTTGTTTCCTTCTGGCATTTGCATCTTTAAGGTCACATTTTCAAAACTATATCCATAACCATGAGGACTAGAAACTTACTTTTAAACAAACCCTTAGAGTCTAATGTATTCACTTGACTGCAGAGTCTAGGGCTTAAAGAAAAATGCCAAATATTGTGATCCTTGTGATAAAATGTCAATACTTGGCAATAGTGCGTGTATGCAGTCGAAAGCGCATGAGGAGTTCAGATAGGCAGTGTTATGAGGGCCGGCTCCAGGCACCAGCTTAACAAGCAGGTGCTTGGGGCGGCCAAGGGAGAGGGGCGGCACCCTATATTTGCAAAAGATGGCATGGGATCTTTAATAACCACCATGGTCAGGTCCTCCATTATAAAACTTTAGAAATCTCCCCTCCCCCTCATATAATCCTCTAGCTCCATGCTGGGATTGGTTCAGTGCTGACTCAGAAGCAAGGGTGCCACTTATAAATTCCTAATAGCTCTTCATGTGAGAAATGAGCAAACTGACTAGGACAGTCTAAGAATAGATCAAAAACTTCCCCTACTCCTTGAGCCAAACGCTATATTTTTGTGCTTTCTGCATTTCTGGTTTATATAAGACATGGAGATCGTGGAAACTCATCAGATGTCGAAGTGCATGCCACTTTGATGTCTGACTCGACTGAAACCCTGATGTTCTGGAAAGGTCATGAGAGTCTTATCTCCTAAACTGTCCTATCAGATTTCTAAACCAAAAAGATCTGGATAATTTAGTGGTGATTATGCAAATCAAATTGGACTTCTGACTCTACTGGGGTTTGGCCATCCTTGTTTCAACGACTGTCCTTCTTGGTCTGCCCTATCACATTATTCAGATTAGCTTACACCCACTTTCTCTGTGTACACTGATAACGGCTGCTGCAGCTGTGTATTATTGAGCTTTATCTGAACGTGCAAACAGTGAGTAACAAACAATGCATGCCGGGTTGAATCACTGACAATGTTACAATGCATTTTTTCATGCTATGGCCAACTCCTGTGATTAAGAAATAAGCTATTGTTTATGCTGTATTTGTAAAGGACCTGGGATACCAAGGTGTGCATATAGAAACTGTTTCAATATAAATCTATCAGGAGCATATTTTCCCCAAACCAACTGTTATTAAACCTGTTATATAGAAAACGAGAAATAGTTTTACAATAATTTTCAGCAGCTTGTAACTTTTGACTAACTCTGCCCAGTATTTAAACCAGGCAGCACTACCACACAGGAAACCCAGGTTCAATTCCCAGATAATGACAGCTGTCCCTACAGGGCTAGCTGTAAGCTGTGAAAGACAGAGGCCCTGTTTCTCAGATGCACTAGAGCTGCTTTGCATCACTGCACTGATGCACAGAGGTCTGAAAGATGGTGGAGCCAACCGCAGGAGGATCAATCTAGCACAGAGGAATGGTATTAGGGACACAGAATTACCACAATGGATTCTGTGCTACCATCCCCTCTCCTGGCTGTCAAGGTACTGGGCTTTCATGGACCTCAGTGATTCCTCCACTGCAGTTAATAGCCAGGATGAAATTAGTGTAGCCCTAAGCTGCTGTAAATTATGCTCAGAAAGAAGGCCAGTGCACAGCCAGCAATCCATGCTTAGCATTTCAAATACATCCCAGTGGTTAGCACTGTAATTCATAGAGTTGCTTTTTCTTAAATTCTATTTAAAACAGAGGTCTAAAGTGAACCTGCATTGAGAGCTGCTGATTTTCCAATTTACATATGATTAAAAAATACATTAGCAGGGGACACTGGTGTTTCCATCTGTAGCTGCTCAGGGACCTGCAAGAGAGGAAAAGAAATCTCATAAAGCCTAAAACAGAGGAGTGACTCCTTACAATAAAATCTCTTAAGTGTTTTTGAAGACTAAATCACATATACATTATCACTGAGTCTGGGGCTATCTATATGGATTTTACCTCCTCAACTAGAATTGTACCAGCACTATTTATCTTGCACGAACTATCAGGAAATGAGGAATTATTTAGTGGACTTCATTTTCTTGCTTAGTAATATGGGTGGTGACCTTGCACCAAATCTCATTGGGGTTTTGCCTGGGCACACAGCTTTGCTCATGTAGATGCAGCAGCATGATCAGGGCCTTAAAATGGTTGCCCAGAAAAATACGATAGGTCACATTTTAGTTTAGCATCTGAACACAAGATGGTTGAGAAATGGGAAGTGGAGAGAGATTATTTAAAAAAAAAAAACACTGTAGAAGAGAATTCAGTGCCTGTAACCCTTTGGTTTGTTGCCAGCACTCTAACAGTGCTATGAATGTAATAGAACATACAGGGCTCCTGGCAAAAACAAACAAACAAACAAACATGCCACTTTCCTAAAGAATTTGCAGATCCAGTATTAGCTGGAGTACAGCTTAATTGCATGTACATCTCCTGAGAAGTGGGTTAGGCTTCAGAACCATAAAATAGTGTAGACAAGAAAAGTGTTAAAGTGCTGAGAGTAATTGCTAAAATTTTATTGTTCAAAGAAACATCTTAATTATTTCTGTTGATACCAATTTAAGGATGGGACTTCCACTTCTTGTGATTTTTTTTAATGTCTTAGGGGACACTGGAGTCTAAATATAAGCAAAATACTCATCACTGATGAAAGAAAGAAAGAAGAGAGTTTAACATAGATTATTACACTTTTAAGAGTGGGTCTGCCTCTGGTAGGAACATTCTTCACTAGGTAAATTGTGACCAAAATAGATTATTCCTCTAAATCATCAATGAATTGTACCTTAGTTGATATTAGATAACTAAGACAGTTTATAGCTGGGCAGAGGAATTTTGTTTGAGTCAGAGTCTCCTATTTGGTTTATCATAGATAACCTATATATGGGCAGACATAAGTGATCTTATTAACTAAGTCCTATGCAAGGGAAACAAAAGTATTTAATTCAGTTACTTAAAAGAAACCATTCAAAAATTAAATTAGCTATGTTTCTTATAGGTCCACCACTCAAGGAGTGGTCCTGAGGCAGTCAAATTAATGAAAATTAAGCATCTTCAGTTTCACTTTAAATCCCATTACGTCTGTTTTGATCAAGGTTATCTTGTTTCCCCTCCAAAAGGGCATAGTCCAACCATTTCAGTGTTTGCATGAGAAGTTGTTACTTCCTCAAATTATGTCTTTTCAATATCCCATTAAAATAATTTCAAGAACAATTTTAATCTACTCAATTGGCAATGCTTTTGGAAACTATAAAAACTGTTTTCCAAACTTTTCCAAAATAGGCATTCATCCATCAATTCTCTCTCACTTTAGCTAATCCAGCCTGGAGTTGAGACTCCTCCATACTTTTGTTCTAAGCTTACTCCATTCTGAAGTTGTGCAAGGAGACCGTTAGCCCCAAAAATTAAGTCTTAGAATGGAATCTTTTACTAAACATTATGCACTACAAAATAAGACTTTACCACTTCCCCTATTGTCTACAATCAAAAACAATGTAGTATTGTACCAGTGCATGCAAGAATGTAAACGTGACATTAATTAGTAACTGACTATATACTGTACCAACCTTTGAAAACTGTTTTGAAAATATCAGCCCAAGCGCACCATCTGGTTACCACCTTTTGATGTGATTTTGAATGGGGGGGGGGGGCAGATATTTGATTTGCTAGTCAACAGAATACTACTCCCAAGCGAGCAGAATTTTGTAAACCTGGAATACTTTGATTTACATTGGTCAATTTTAGAGATATACAAGATGCAAGCAAACTGCAGATGTAGAAAAAATGAAATCTTAAAAACTATAATAATCCAAGGTGTTTAACGTATAGGTATATTACATGTTACCTCAGTAGCTGTCAAAATAAAACCATAATAGGACTTCATACAAACTCTGCCTTCACTTAATTGAAATTCAGTCTATTCGAACAACATTGTTTCATATCAACTGACTTGATTTGTGCTTGTTGAGGGATTTGGTGGACTATAAAAATGACTTTTATAGTCATGAAATATTCTGTAATACTGCCACCCAGTGGCCAAATACAATTAGTAAATGTGTATCTTCAAAAACCTTCTAAGTACTTACACTTCAATTTTTATTCATGATACATTGTGTGTCACATTCAGCTGTAGAATGGGGAATATGGATCTTGGGTCTGTTACACAAAATGCATATTAAATGTCAGGACTACTCTGTTAGCAGAGGACAGTTCTGCTATAAAATATTGCAAAATGTTTCCATTTAAATAAATTGTTTGCAATTCTTTTGCAGAAATGAAAAACAATCAGCAGTTACCTAAAAACACAAACTTTTGGGGATAAAACTTATTTGGCTCAAAAATATCTTACTAGTATTTTTTTTTTTTTTTTCTGTTTCAGTTCTCAACTAAATATAGTTTTTCATTTATTCATTATCCCATTTTCTGAATTTTAAAAAAGTTAATATTGCAACACAAAACAATGCCAAATGAAAACTAACCAAAAATATTTGAACTGATCATGTAGAATGTTAACATGTTTTTGTATGTCCTGTATTTACACAGTAAAAAAATCACAAAGGATATTGTAACTTTACACAATGTTATAATATAGATAAGGCAAGTTCTCTAACCCAAATAGATTACAAATCTAGATGAGCAGCCTATGACACAGACAATATTTCAGGAGTCTGTTGTATCTAGCTGTTTTCTTATGTCAAACTTTGGTCTTTGGGACAAGGATCATCTTTATGTGTCTATGTGCCATTGTGCTAAGCAACGTACAATCAGGCCTCCAAGGTGCTACCACAATATCAATAATAATGAAAAAAGCAACAACAGAGTATTACTGGAAGATACTGAATGAGGCGGGATTTAAGGAGGAAAGAAAGGGCACTCATCATAGGACACTGAAACATATCAACACAAAGGGCAACAGAACAGTTTTTTAAAGAAGTGCAAACAGATTAATACACATAGGAGGCAGCACGGCCTAGGAGTGTTGAACTTCGGTGTTCTAGTCCTTGTTCTGCCACTTGCTTTACATACGGTTTTCAATTTTGCCATCTACAACGGGAGGATACCTACCTCCCTCTCAGGGGTAAAAGGACTTAACATCTATGAAGCCCTTTGAGATGTTCAGATGCAAGGTTCTACAGAACTGCAAGAAACAGCATTTATGCCAAGTCTTGCAGCAGTGGAGGAAGATAGTACACTGAGAAGTGGAGTATGTGTATTGTTAGCTATCCGACTTGTGATGAATTATAAATGTTATTTTAAGTTCTCCTTACAGTAAGTTAGCTTTGTATTGTTGTTATATTGCTATACCCTTACAGAGAATAAACTTAACTGGAGCTAATGATTTTAAAGGAATTCCTGTATTTCACATCCATTAGCAAGCAATTCCTAAATATGTAACTCATGGCTGTTTGGCAGAAAAACTGCTGTTTTATTTAAAACAATTTTAAAAAGAAAGGCAAATGTACTTTTCTATATTAAATACACCAAAATTCCCTTTGAAAAACTGTATTTATAGTTCCTTATACACAGTTTCATTTTGAAATTGTTTATTAAAAAACATCCAGTGCATTTGCTGTCTTCAAAACCAAAAGAAAGTACTTCACAAAACAGTGAGTCCATACAACTATTTACATATGGAAAATGAGTTCACATCTTAGAGTTTCACGTTCTCGGTGGTCGATTCATTAGTAGGAGAAGGTTCAACAATCAGTCTTGGTTCAATCAGTGCACCCCAGCTTTCAGTTATCTGAAACAAACGTATAATATTTAGCATGGAGAGAAACAGAGGAGATTTTCTTTTATTGTCTATATTTGTGCTAAGAAGGTACATATCAGCTATGCATCTATACAAGAACATTACTAAACAAGAACTACTGTATAGTACAAAGATCTGTATGGTGAATCCCTACTCTGCTTTTCTGCTTTCCCAATACACACAGAATTCCACTGACATCAGCAAAGATCCACACATGTAGGGAGAGTAAAATACCAGATGAATAGACAAACTTGTAAAAACTGAAATATGCTAGACATAATATTGAATTCTGTTACATTAAGAAAAAAAAGTCTTCACAAAATTTTGTTCAGCGAATTGTGTATATACATCTATACACCTACATAGCTATTAAATGAGGTATAATGTTGAAGTAATGATTGCTATAATATAAATATACACCAATCACTACAAAGAAGCAATTATTTCTTTTTGTTTTCGCTCATTTTCATTGAGACGTATTGACAAATAGATATCTCATTAAAACAGGTAAGTTCCTTAGCTGCAATGAACAGTCACATACAACTGATACTATTCCAACTGTGCATAGCACAAAGCCAAGCAGTTTAAAGAATATTAACACACCTTCGTATCCTGAGAAACAGCATATTCTATCACTTCAGCTCCATCTGCAGACTCGTACACCAGATCAAACTTTCCTGGCTCTTTCACCACTTAAACAAGAAAAAAAACGTGATTTCCAGTTAGTTTTATATAAATGTAAAAGTAAACATTATTTGTATAATATTTAAAAAGCTAGTCAAGTTCATTTATTTAATCAGCAATACACATTACAACAAACACTGTTACAATCATTCACTCCCCAGTGGTTCAATGAAGCAGTTGAGCAGTAATGACCATACACTACTCTGAGTTTATACTACACTGTATCACACGAGACAGTATCAACTCATTAATCTAATTTGTTTGCGGTAGGGACCCATTTGTCACTATTCAATTATACAGTGCATATAACTGGTGTGTATATATATATACAGAGATAGGTGACCTAGTTCAACCCCTTCCAAATTACAATACAGGTATCTAGTTAAGACCACACAGTAAAATCCAGTAAAAAGTCAACATTTGCCAACCCAAATCACAAATCTCTCCTGATTTAAGTATAAGGAAAAACTATGTCAAACTCAGATGTGTGGCAGCTGTTGATAAATGCTGGTTGTTAAATGGCAACAGCTACTTGCATAATTTCAATCAAGTATTTGAGATGCACTCCATTACTTTGTAAGGACTTAGTCCTACACCAGATAAAGTCAATGGCAAAACTATTGACTTGAAAGGACTCAGCCCTAAAATTTCTTCCATTCACAAGCACGTCTATTCCATTTATTTTCATTTAACCATTTTAATCTTTTGGATGATACAGTGCAGTTCCAATGGGACATTGTTCACTTTCTAGCTGTGAATAGTACAACTCAAAGTGAACGTCGTATGCATGATGCCACACCTGACAAGTCATTCGAGTATCCAAACCTGCTTGGCAATATGTACAACCAACTTCAAGACAGCAAGCAAGTGCCATGGATTTTCTGTATTTAACATACTATTTTAATCTGGGGGAAATTTTATGATGTTTGAGGTAATGCTGAATAAATGTGTCTGAAAAATTGTAATATATTGTCTTACAGATGTTTACCACTGCAGCAGAAATTACTTTAGATATTTACATACTGACTTCTGGAGTTACATATACTTGCCTGCTGAAGATGAAAGAATCTCAAGCTCTAGCTGTTTGTTATCAGCATTCCAACTGATTATTTTTCCCTCCTTCAAAAAACAACAAAAACGGTCCTATGGTGAAGCATAGCAAATTTGACAAGTATTTCATATTACATTACAAGGATATGCTTGAACACAGCCAGAGCACATATTTCTATTTGATGAAGTCTTTTGTCCAGTTCTGAAAAAATCTGTTAAAGTATTAAACAATTAACTTTAAAAAGTTTTAAATGAACTGAAATTAGTAATGCCAATAACCCCAAATCTTTTATTGCTACATTAATCCACAGTGACTGTGGCAATCAGTCAGCTATAAATCAAGTTCTTTGAAACTGCTACAAAGGTATGTTTTTAATAATTCCATGAAATGTCTTGACAACTTCAAACAAATGTGCCAAGTCTTTCAATGTTCTTTTGCATCCAAAAGCTTGGAATTTTTCCTCACATTTTAAATTGTTTGCTCTTAAATCAGCAGTATTGTTTACATGTGTTTTTCTATTGACAACACTTTAATATTTTGAATATTTATATTGGAAATAATCTGCATGGTAACATGAGAAGTGGGGGGAATATACAATGCACAGAATTATAAAATATCTAAAACTCCCCCAAAACCTTGTCTTACCCACTATAGTATTATACATACATTTTTTGAAAAAATACCTTGTAGTCAGATACTTCAGGAGTGTAATTTTCGGTTAATTCCAAAAGCTGTTAAAAGAAAAATATAAATCATTAAAAGACATGAAAAATTGTATCTCCTGCTTCTGGCCCTTGCTGACCCACTTACTATCCAGCCTGGGCCCTATCATTGAGGTGAAATGCATAAGAGCTGTGCATTCTGCTCCTAGACCCTAATGCTTGCCCCAGCTAGTATTCCATGACTGATTGCTCCAGTGGCTTTCCACTCAGCTTGGGCTTCAAGAAGAGATCACTGTGACTCCAGTTTCCTCAGCACCAGTGAATGTTTTCTTTATTTTTGATTTTGGAAATGAAGTAGCATTATTTTTATAGCAAATTTTGCAACGATGTCACAGAAACACCATATAGAAAGAAATAGTAACTTAAGAGGATTTTCATAGTGACTTCATTTTTGTGTGTGTGAAGCACTTCACTCTGGGGTGGTCTTTAAGGAGTTGTTCGTATCACGATAGCTTTTCCAAGGAAAAGAGAGGCGTTCTGGGAAGGTTCAAAGTCAGCTTGATTAACTGAGGCTTGACTCACGTGGTCTGAGGGAAGGATCTATTATTCAGATTTGTCTACGAATCTGAACTTGAGGTGGAGACGGCGAGTATGACATTTCTTTGCTTACGTTGTCATTCTATTAAGTTAAAACAAAATAAACTTAAACGCACTAGTTCAAAAGCTTTCTAAAATAGAGGCATCAATTGATTCCTTTCAAGTTGTGTCTTTAGAGTAAGACAATTTGAAAATATATGCACAATCAAAACTGTAGCAGGTGCTTTTATTCAAGAAAATACTTGGTTAGAGAGATTAATGAATAATTTTAGAGCTACTAGCAAATACAAGGCATACCAGAAGGCTTAGAGGACTCTGAACCAGTCAGAGTTCCAGATTTCTTATAAAAAGATTTAGACAAAAATGCCATTCACCGATGAAGGTGAAAAGGGGTTCTTTGGATACCCAGTACTTATGCTAATGGTTGAAGGCCTAGCTTTATAGTTCATCTGGAAAGGTTGTGATGTCAATCCTACTGGGACCCATTTTTCCTCATCTAACTTACAAGCTAGGGGAACCAAGGTTAACTGCATATCAGGATAAATGCAAACATATTGTCTGATACTTCTAGAGCAACAATCACTAAATAATGCAAGTTTGAACACTGCAACATTTTTGGATGTCACAGCTAAAGTAGCTAAAGTAATAAATTGCAAAATTTATTATACTGGTACATCTGAAAGAGATCTGAGCCATATGACTAACACTATATATTTTAGGATTTCCTTACCTTAAAGGCAATTTTCCCCCCTACTTGTGGAGGGGCAGCTAATAGAGGTAGTACACTATAGTCCCTCTTTGGAACTTCCACTGGATTCTGTAAAATAAACATTAAACTTATTGATTCAATTACTTAACAAAAGCAAATAAGCAATATTAATGCTGTATGAAAAAGCTCAGAAAATCCATCACACAAACCAGCATCCAACCCCAAAGGCAGAGCACAAGCTATGTGTATAATATAAAACAACAGTATTTTACAAACACTTGTTCAGGATGTGAGTTAGCTGTCCTTAACCATATGAACAGTACAGTTGTATTCTTTACATTGGGCTTATTCTTCTCTTTTTTGTTTTGTTTTTACAATTTATGCTCATTTGATGTGAGAGGCAGTGTTCCCTGGTGGATAGAGCACTCAGTTGGGACTCTCAAGACCTGAGTTCTATTCCCAGTTCTGGCACTGGCCTGTTGGGTGACCTTGGGCAAATCACTTCTCTTCTCTGTGCTTCAATTTCCTATCTGTAAAATGGGCATAATGATATCGACCTTCTTTGTTAAGTGCTTTAAGATCTAGTGTTGAAAAGCACGATATAAGAGCTAGTGGTATTACTGTGTTTTTGTATATTCAATTACTAACATTTTAGTAAGAAAACTATAAATTTAAAAAAAAATCTTTAAAGAAATGTGTTAAGGACATAAATACTCACTCACCTGGATAACAACTGAAGTGTTTTTTGCTGCTTCATTTAACTGCTGCTGTTTCTGGCTTTCACTGCTGTAGTTGAAAAAGACACTATTGCTTTCTCCTCGGCTTCGACCCCGGCCCCAGCCTCGGATCATTCCACGACACCCACGGCCCCTATATCCTCTCCAGAAGAAGTTATCCTCTCCTCTTCCAAGTCCCCTTCCAAAACTGCTAGGGTTTACAGCTGGTCCTTGATTGCTAGTTGGCAACTGTTTATCACCATTTCTTACTAAGGATTTATTGAAGCCAACATTTGCTATGGGCTTTTTAATAACAAATGTCTCTGAATCTGAACTATCAGACTTTGAAGAGGAGGTCTTTGCCTTGAGGGACTTTGACATAATGTTCACAATTGGTGGATTTTTAGGCAGCAAATTTCTCTTTGAGTTACTGCTTTGCTCCTCCTCCTCCATACTAGAGTCAGAATCTGAACTCGAGGACTGGGGTTTAGCTTTTTTACTAATTGCAGTCTTAGGGGAATTTTCATCTTTAGACTTTGCAGTAACTTTACTAGCAGCAACAGCTTTTATAGCAGAATTTGCAGCAAGTTGGGCTTTGTCTCTGGGTAGGGTTGCTGCCACAGGTTTATGTGAGGATTTATTTTGTTTCATATCCATTTCACTGTCAGATGATGTGCTGGAAGAATCACAATCTGAAATTCCCCCTCTCTTTTTGCTGGACTGTGCTGCAATGTTTTTTACTGTGCTGCTTTTACTAGGACTCAGAAGGAAACTGTTGTTGGCCTTTTCTAAAACAGTCTTTCCTTTAACTGCCCTTGTCTTTCTCTGCTTAGCATCTTTTCTTTCTGTCTCCAGCTCTTTCTCCCCCTCTGACTTTTTTTTAAGCTTTTTGGACTCATCAAGACCACTGTCATCCTTACCTCCTGTGATACCATTTCTTCCATTCACCTCTTCTTTTCTTTTTCTTTTCTTGGACTTTTTCCAAGAGTCTTGAACATTTACAGAGTCCTCTTCCTTATAAGAAAGATGTTCAGAGTTCTGTTTCTTCTTCTTCTTTTTCCTTCTGTGTCGGTCATCTTCACTTTTAGACTCTCCCTCTTCATCCAACTTTTGCCTGTGTCTTTTTCTCTCTTTTCTTGATGAATAAGTGATACTGTTACCCATCTCATCACAACTATCTGCAACTACCTCTTCCAATTTAACTCTGTGAAAAAGACAAAGAGAAACAAGTGTTCAGGATAACTAGCAAATTAATATTCCTTTCTACATGTTGAGTTCGAAATAGTTATTAGATTATTGTCTTTTAGAAATAAGGATGTCACAGCTATTCACTTAGCAGCTAAGGAATATTAACTTAGTAGATGAGGAGATGCACCTATAAATCTCCCAACAAATTATGCCACCAAGGACTAAACTAGCTGCCATCAAACAGGCTAAAATCCCCATAAGCTCACTTGGGGGGGGGCGCGGAGAACGGAAGGTGTGCACACACTGCAACATGTCCCTGTTGCTTAAGGGGACCACATGCCAGTGCAGATGCCATGGAGAAGGGGAGCTCAGTGGGAAGTCTGCAGGGAACATGGGCTGCACTTTCCTCCAGTATTTAAGAAGCCTTGTCTTGCACCCCAGATTTCCTCTAGCCACACTTGTCAAACTGTTTGGTCTGAGGCACAGACTGTAGTAGGAAGAGAGCCCTGAGACATAAGCCCTTGTATCAAAGGCCTGGTATGAGGCAAAACCTGCTCACAAAATCTGGCAAAAACGGCTGATATTGCAGAAATACACATTCCTAAAAAGTGCTAGTCACAAAGTACTCACGCAAACACATCTCAATATCAAGTGGTACCAGAACATCCAGATATCAAGAATGCTACAAAAACATTCCCCAAGGATAACAGGAACACACTGACCCCTCCTAAAAGATAAGGTCAGGAAGACAGTACGTAATAAAAATGTTTTGATCAAACCAATGTGTACAAGGTGATGTGTGATAACTAGCCACGTCAGGGGGCAGTAACTAACTATGTCAAATGGGCAGTACTAACTTATTTGTATTAGAATATAAAGATGTATCTCAGAGGGAGTTCACTGAGCTGGTCCATTGTTACAGGTCTACATGTATTAGTGGTCCGGTAGAGACTGCAGAATGCTAGTGCCGTGCTTAGTCAACAATGAACCTGGCTGGGTGCCTTCGTCCCTTAATGAATCTTGTGGTCATTGGGCGGTTCGCACAAGGTTTGTCGTGCCAGCTGTCTACACAGGGCTGGGGCGGCACACAGAGAGAACACACACACATACACACAGCCAAACATCTGTCAACATCTAACCACACCGGCTTTGTAGGACACTGCAGGCCTGCCTCCAAAATCTCAAGATTTTAAGGGTATTTCCAGGCAACAATAAGGATGTTTTTCAAGAGAGAGTTGAACCTAGGCTACAATATGACCGGCTGATATGATTTTAAAAGTATTAAAAGGTGTCTGCGCAAGGGGAAGAGGCTGTTCCAAATCCTGTTAGCTATTTTCAGAAACAGGTTTTCCCATCCACTAGGCAAGAGCGGCGCGGGGCAGCCATGAAAGTAGGGTTGCCAACCCTCCAAGATTGGCCTGGAATTTCTGGGAATTAAAGATTAATCTTTAATTAAAGATTACGTCAGGTGATGAAATCTCCAGGAATACATCCAAACAAAATTGGCTATATGAAAGCAACACTGCAGAGAACGGAGGAGGTGCAGAGAGACGACTCCTAGTTGGGCTCGCTGCAAGGCAGCGATTTGAGTCTCAAGGCCCAGGCTCCTCCAGCCACCTGGGCAACAGCCGAGTTTCCTAACAATAATTTAAAAAGCCCCCTCTCCTATGGCTCCATTTTTTTGTCCCAGCCTGAAGCACCACCTTGGGCCAAGGCAGCCTAGGCAGAAACATCAGGGGCGTCAATCTCCCACGGGGGCAACTGAACCGTGGCCAGAGGTGCCCCCACCAAGAGTCGCTGCTTCCGCCCCCCCCCCCCCCCCCCCCCCGGGGGGCGCCCGCCCCCCCCCCCCCCCCCCCACCTGAGGGAGTCGTTGTCCCGCACCAGCCGCGCGCTCTCGGTCGGTGGCAGCAGCGCCCCCTCCAGGAAGAGGCTGAGCTGAGCCCGGCGGCTGAAGCCGAACTTTTCCCGGATTAGGCTGATGAGGTCGGTGACCAGGCGCACTTGGCTGGGCTCCAGCAGCAGCCAGCACAGCGAACAGCCCGGGCTCCCCGGGGGCGGGTAGTCGAAGAGCAGCCGGAGCCGCACAGGGCCCCCTCCACCGGCCGCCGCCATCTTGGACACGCAGGCCGGAGAGGGGAGGGATGCTACGGTGCCCCACGCGGGACCAGAGAGGCATCACTCAGCAGCTTCGGGTTGCGGACGCCACCTGCCGGCAGCAGCGGCGAACTACAGCCAGAGAACAGTGCATGCTGCGGCAGGGAACGACTGGATTGTCAATCACTCGATCACAATCGTGTTCATATGGATCACCAGTAATTATTGTGAGTGTTATCGACTTTGGTTTTGTGACGACTGTGGAGCTCAGCGCAGGATCAGGGCCCATATTTCCAATAGTGTTCCCTATTTTCCTCTTTTTCATAGTGACATTCATGAGAATTTGGGAACCGAGGAGCGATCTGAAGAAGAGCGCTGTGTGGCTCGAAAGCTTGCCTCTCCCCTCAACAGAAGTTGGTCCAATAAAAGATATTACTTCACCCACCTTGGCACAGAGGAGTGTCTGTTTTAGACCCTGATCCTGCAGCTGGCTCTGCATGGGCATTAGAATATGGCTGGGTGGAGCCAGATGCAGGATCAAAGCCTTAATTATCATTTAAACTCTCTGTTCCCCTTTATCCCCCCAACACACCCCATGTAAAGTTAATCATGTAAAACAATTCTGCTCTTACGTTCTAAGGAGAACTGATATTAACATCTTAAATCCATGAGATTGATGTCAGTTTTACAGGGTAGAGCCCTATGCATATGTGGAGTCTCATTAACTTCAGTGGATTACTCACATCAGAAAAATTACTCTTGTCGATAAATGTTTTTGGTTTGGGTATCTGCAAGATAGGAGCAAGGAGTTCTTATAGAAAGTGTCCAACCTGAATACCATGAAATGAGAAGCTGAGATGTGTGGGCATTAAAAGAGAGAGAGAGAGAGAGAAATATTTTTTTAGGATTATGTCTCCAGGAAGAATGAATTTGGAAAACCTAAATCACTAGAGAAGTTGTGGAAACAATGATTGTAAATCCTTTTAGCACACACAAATCATTCGCTGATTTAATATACTGTACAATTCCTTTCCTCATCTCACAGGCTGGATTTAGCATCCAGCATCAGAAAAACCAATAGTTCTCATGTAGACAAGCCCAATAAATTCTGTGGCATAACATAGGGAAATCAGCCAGTTTGGCAAACCAGCTAAATCTGCCGCACAGATAGAACCATGTTAAGTGTAACTGGTATATTATCTGCAGCACAGATATTTGTTGCATTTACCATGCAGGAGCGGAGAGAGGGCGCCTTGGGGTAGTAACTGCTTCCTCTATAACCAGAGAGCCAGCACTTCCCTTTTCACTACGCAGCTGACTAGAGACCAGAGTCATATGATTTTCAGTCAGGAAACTCCCCAGTTGCTGCAGAGATGGAGCTGCTGCTTAGACAACATATTATCCTGCTGCTTTTCCTGCTGACTTTGGGTTCAGGTATGTTTGGTAGGGGGCTGAGTGTACGAGAGATGCATGTTTCACTAGATCTATGAGGAATTATTGAAGCTAGGGGTGATGGACATTACTCACAAGCACCTTTCTCGTACAACTTGCTCTAAATTGACTGTTTTATGGCTTGTTGAACTTTCAGGCATTTATTGTTAGGTGAACACTAAGGAATGAATGATGCCTTCTTTTACCCTGCATACCCGCCCTCCAGATATTTTTTGTGCTAGACCCTGGCAGAACCATCTAAATCCAGATGTGCTGAGAGTTTTGTGCAGAGCTTTCAAAGTCTGATCCTTTTTAAGGGGGTCTGTTCCAGGCTCACACTGTTTTAAGCTTTACCTATCCTGTAACGTTAATTATGTAATCCCTTTCTTGGAACACTCTGGCTGTTCCCTTGTCTTTCACAGTGGAAAAAGTTTCCAAGCGTGTTCAGCATCAGACCCAAAGAATATATGTAACTTAACCACATATAAGTAGCCCCACTGAAATCAATGACAAGTATTTGCATGAGTCAGAGATCTGATCCAATGTCCTAGAACGTACATGTACATCTGCTGCGGGCGTATTCTGCACCCCTCCCATCTGTAGGAGTAGCTCTTTCTTTTTACTCCCATAAAAGTAGCCTTGTATTATTGAAGTGATAGACAGGCAGTCTCTTATTTATGTGGTATGCATAAGAACTGCTCTCTGAGGCCCTGATCCTTCAATAAGGAACATGTGGATGGCCCTTTGCCCCCACATGAAGCCCCATTGACTTTAATAGAACTTTGCATGGGTCAGTCTGCACAACCTCAGGATTGTAGGTTTGGGGATCAAGTTTGAAAATTGGGTGTGTCCAAAAAAATATTGGTTGGGGGTGGTGCTTTAATTTGAACTTGATGTGCCTCTCTTTAATTTAGAGCTCTGTGCTGTGCACCCTTAAGCTATAGTGTCAGTCTTTATTATGTGACTGACTTTTTTCCTGGAGAAAAAGGTCCACTTCCCCTTCCTGAAAGCATGAACCTAATGTGGGGTCGGTTAAAGATGCCAGCTTGTTACACAGAACAGAATTTAGATGGAATCTAATGCTCTAAACTCTGCTGATTCTCTCACCCTCTCTGGTCTCCCAGGACAAGTGAAGATAAGTCTCTGTTGTGTAACTTTTCTCAGATAAAACATTAAGCTGATGACTAAGAATAATGTAACTGAGATGTTTTGGAGCTTACTGTCAGGGCTATTGATAAGATATAAGTGGGGAGACATTGTTTGTCTTATGTGGATAATTGTCTATGCATATGATCTATTAGCCTAGGTTTTAGATGAGGGGTCATACAATTGATGATCTTGCTGGACCTCTAGGGTTCTTGAAATAACTAAATAAATTGAAAACACAAAAAGGAAAAATAGTTAACAAGCTGAAAAAACAATATTCCTTGTTCAAATTGCACCTCTCTGACTTACTGCAAGCTATTGTATAATACATAATTTAGGGGGTTATAAAAATACAAGGACTTGTAAAAATTAGGCTGCCTCTCTGCACATCAGCTGTTAAACTGCTTTCAAGCCCAGCTTCAGGATTTATGCTGAAGTTAGAAAAATAACTTCGAGACACACCTATGTTGACCATTGTAAGCAAATGTCCAGTTAACTCCTAATAACTGATTTAAAGTTAGATGCACACTTCTACTGGGAAATTTATGTGGTTTAATTGCAAGCATTTTAGTTTACTTGAGGCTGACTTTCCTTCCTACCACAAGATTCTTGTGGCTTGGTCTTTTGGCTTCCACCTTCAGCTTCTATGATCCAAGCTCTTTGGTACTGGGTAATGGAGTGAAGCTGCCTGAAAATTAAGGCCCCATCCTGCAGTTGATCCTGGATCCTATGCAGACCCTTGCACCCACTTCACTGGTGCTCCCCATAGGCACATGGTCTGCTGTTCTGGATCTAATTGTAGTATCAGGGCCGTAGGTCTTTAGAGCTTTATACCAAACTCTCCCTTGGAGGTCATTGCTTGATTGGGCAGCAGAGACTTTTTCTTGAGTATAAGACAAATGCATTGTTGCACTTCAAAGCAGATAGCATTTTTAGGTAATGTTAATAGTCCCAAATAGCTTGTCAACTAATGACACAGACGAATGCAGAGGACCGGTCTAGGGTGCTATCCTTATTTTTGAAACCATGACACGATGTGAACTGATGAGCTGAAGTCCAATTTAGCAGTAAGAATTAATATGGATTCTTGATGCTACAAAGTATCAAGAAAAATATCAAAGGGTCACATCAGAGCTAGAGAGAACATGGCTAAACCAATTCTGTTTATAATATCATTCTACATGGGTAACCCTTCCTCTACTTGCAGTGTTTTCAAAACATTCTGATAACGCTGCTAGCAAATTGTAGGTTTGTTCAAGGCCATTAATGCTGCTGCTCCTGAAATCCAAGTGAAACAGCGCCCCTTCAGAATAAGCAAGCACTTTAATGTGCTGTTGCACAGATGTGTAGCAGTTCTTAACCCAAATTTCTAACAAAAAAATGGAATCATTCCAGTACTATGCTTTAGGGCATCTTTACTGACCAACCTGCTTCTCAGTTATTGGACATTTCACATTGTTCTAGTGACTATCTTGTGATAAAGAAGACTAGGAAGGGGATTAAGCTTTAAATGTCTGCTCCCTACAATGCATCTGCATCATACACCGTAGTAGATTATGCCCATTGAAGTTAATATGAATCTTCAGCTGCCTTCACTGGACTTTGGATCAGGCCCTAATGATGACTTTTCTTAGGGCCCTTAACTTAACAATAGTTTGATACTATAATAACATGATTTGATCTTGCCTGTAAGACTGGGACCAAACTGTTATACCCTGAGGCTGAAATCTTGGCCCCATTACAGTCAATGGAAGACTTGACATTGTCTTCAGTGGCACCAGTATTTCAGCCCGGTTCTTTGCAAGTACTAAAAGGCATGTCTGGTCCAGAATATTTATTCCAGCATTTGGACAACTGCACTGGTGGTAGCGATAATGGAAGGCCCCAATCCTGCTAACACTTAAGTAAATGCATAACTTCATTCCCGTGGGTAGACCCACTGAAGTCAAAGTTATTTGCTGGATTTGGGTGGAAGTATGAGTGTAGTCAGGGTTCACGTGTTTTGTTCAGTAGTAAATATTTTTGAATGAGAGTGTTTGTAATTACCACACCCAAAATTAAAACTAATGGGTCTCAGCCAAGTCTCTGTTGGTCAAATGTTTCAAGGCCAAATGTTTCACACTCTAATTTAGGTTTGGCAAGCTGGTCAGTTGACAAATAATGTCAACTGACCGGCTATTATTTGATCACCGTCAGTTATCCTAACAAGAATGCTCTGATCTACCTTTTTGATTGCATCATGGTACCATTCTTTCATTTTTTAGAACTTCATTTCATTGTGTTTCATATTTTTCTGAGTTAAAATAACTCAGTTAAGAACCAGAGGGGTAGCCGTGTTAGTCTGTATCTGTAAAAAGCAACAGAGGGTGCCACAGGACCCTCTGTTTCAGTTAAGAACTTACTTTTTGTAGTTAGATAGATACTTATGCCTAAGGCCTAGCCTACTGTAGACCATAAAGTCTTTCTCTTTGTTATTACTGTTTTAATAAATTAGTTCTGTAAAATATTTGACAATTTTGACATGATTTGACAATATTTGACTTGTCGTTGACCAATTATTTTTGGACTGGTCAAATGCTCACACTACTTGACTGAATCAGATACCCCTTTTCTTTAGGTGCAGTTATAAAGCAATCAAAAGAACAGAAAGAAGCATGGGGGTATGTAACAGTCAGAAGCAATGCACACATGTTCTGGTGGCTCTACTATGCCAACAACTCTGCCAAAAATTTCACGGAATTACCTCTCATTATGTGGCTTCAGGTAAGATATTGTGAAAGACATTTTTAAAGGAATCTTGATTTCTGCACCATTCAGCATACTGATCTGCCATGATATTCTAGCTACACAGAAATAAGATTCTGAGCTATGACTTATTCTCTGAGTCCTGTCTGAACTAGGTTTTCAGGTTACAAAAGAATACTGAAAATGTTAAAAAGCAATTATATAAATTAATGGGACACCTTACCTGAAATATGTGTTTAGCTCTGATCACGCTATATCAAGAAGCATATAGCAGAAACCAAGACAGTTCATTATTTTTTGGATTGTGATTGTACTTAGTGACCTCAACCCCTTTGTGCTAGGCTCCCTGTGAACACATAACTAAAGGGCAGATTCAACAGTCTGAAGTCAGAGACAATTGGTGAAAATGATTAGAGGCCTAGAAAGATTTCTGTATGGAGAGGGAAAAGATTGGGACTTATAGTTTAGAGTGGAGACCAGTTCTATCCAATCAGAGCAGTTCAAGGCAATGGGGTGTGTGTGTGTGTGTGTGTGTGTGTGTGTGTTATACTCACACACACAAATCCTAGACAGTATATTACAGGAGCTAATGTTGAATATAATCCACCAGTTGATGCAGTCTTTCACATTCCGGATTAATTCTGCAATGTGTAGTGCACATCCCGTGCACCTGGGGAAAACTGACTATTATACATGCACCAGCTCAGTAGCTGACTCTTCCATACCCTACTGCACTGAAGTGTGCTCATCTCTTCATGGGAAGAAGAGCTTCAGAATGGTATCTGCCTAGCATAAAGATAATCAAATGCTGTCACAAATTAGTGATTGAGTCTTTTAAATTCCTCTCTCCACAAACAGGGCATATCTATAATGAAGGAAGACGGGGGCTCCCTTTGCATTTTAGCATGCAGCACACAAACTATTCCTATATAACTCCAATGATCTAACTCTATTGGTGTGTCTTGATTCTAATTAGCTTTCTTGTTTTGTTTTCCCCCGTAGGGAGGTCCAGGAGCTTCAGGCTGTGGATTTGGGAACTTTGAAGAAATTGGTCCCGTGGATGCAGAACTGAAACCAAGAAATACAACCTGGGTATAGTAGAAAGTTTAAGATTGGTAATCTTAGCTTTTACTCATTGATTTATAGATGAGATCCTTGCCTTCTTAGTCAGGTGATTGACCAGGACAAAAATGCCCCAAGCAGTACAGTGTCCAAATTAAATTCAACACTTCCTAAGACCAGAATTTTTCTGTAGTTCTACTTTTGATCCAACAAAAACACTTCAAGTGGTATTGAACCATTCTCCTCCACATGTTTGCAATCACTTGCTTATCTTTGAATACTTTATCCCTAAAATGCTGTAGTTGGAGAAACAGCTGCTCAGAGCAGCTCATTTAAGCATAGGCTTACCCATTTGATTTGGTGGAGGAAACATGGTTTGGTGAACTTGTCTGTAATACACTTGTGGGACTGGGAAAAGGGGAAATCTGCATGTATTAGTAATTGAATGGAGACTTCATACAAATCTCCTTTCTCCTGATTGTATAGCTGCAGGCAGCCAGTTTACTGTTTGTCGATAATCCCGTTGGCACTGGATTCAGTTACACAAATGATAGTAATGCGTTTGCAAAAGATCTCTCGACTGTATCTTCCGATATGCTGGTTCTTCTTAAAGAATTCTTCAGGTCAAAGAAAGAATTCCAGGTAAGGAACTCATTTTGTTTGATAACACTAAAGAAAATTGTGATTCTAATCAAGGCATCAGAGAGGATTAGTAAACAACTAGACAGAGGAAGATAACAGCCTCTCCAGAAGGTAGCATATGCCACTAGCTACTGCACATAAGAACAGCCATATTGGCTCAGACCAATGGTCCATCTAGCCCGGTATCCTGTCTTCCAATAGTGGCCAATGCCAGGTGCTTCAGAGTGAATGAAAAGAACAGGGCAATCATCAAGTGATCTATCCCTTGTCTTCCACTCCCAGCTTCTGGCAGTCAGAGGCTAGGGACATCCAGAGCAGGGGTTGTATCCCTGACCATCTTGGTTAATAACGATGAATGGACCTATCCTCCATGAATTTACCTAAATTCTTTTTTTAACCCAGTTATAGTTTTGGCCTTCACAACATCCCCTGGGCAACAACTTCCACAGGTTGACTGTGCATTGGGTGAAGGAGTACTTCCTATTGTTTGTTTTAAACCTGCAGGCACAACTGATGTCCTTTTTTTCTCCCCGATTTAAAGGTGACATTGGATGTCTAACTGACATCTATTGCAGCTGCATTTATTTGTGCTGCTGTCTTTGGCCCCAATCCTCCATTCAGGCCGGTGGATTCTTGTGCCTGTAGTGAGCCCCACTGAAGACAATGAAGCTCTGTGCATACAGCATTGTAGGATCGTAGCCTCTTTAGTTGCAACTCAGAATGAACAAACAAAATATCTAGTGTTTGAGGGATGAACAGGTGCTGTTTGGGTTTTGTGTGGGTGGCGGAGGGTGGGCAAAACGTATATTGCTCTGGGAGCCTAATAGCCTTATGGTATGGTTTCCTTTTCCAGACTATTCCATTTTACATCTTCTCAGAATCTTATGGAGGAAAAATGGCAGCTGGAATCGCTTTAGAGCTGTATAAGGTAAAGCAGATCCTTCCCTATGTGAGTAAATAACAGCTTCTTCCCTGGCAGCATGTGTATTTCTCACATCTTAAAGAAGGGTCTAATGGTGTATTTGATTTTTTGTTTTGTTTTTGAGTAGAAGCTTTTTCATTTTTAGAGAGTAAAGTTTGTTCACTTTAGATGAGAAAGAAGTGGATAACTAGGAAATGATTACATTGTGCCCCATGTCTCAGGGGTTAAATGGAGCACAGGCAGCCTTGTTAGGGTAGATTTTCAAAGGCACACAGGGTAGTTAGGTGCTCGACTCCCATTGGAAGTCAGTAGGAGTTGGGCACCCAATTCCCACTTGTGCCTTTGAAAATCTGCCCCATAAATTCTTTAGTCCAGAGTCAGTTGCTTGACCTGGATGATTCAACAAATCCCTGAATACACCATGTGCCTCTGACAAGTGACAAGGCTCTTGAGGGCCCAAGATCACTGAAAGAAGCAGCTTATTCTCAAAGGCTCAAACTGAATTAGAAATTTCATAAAACTTTGAGCTTCCATAACTGGCTTTTATAGATACAATGCACATGCAAACCATGTACTCCCTTCCTATCTTCCTTCTGCTGGTGCTGTTGTCTTATCCTATGATAATCATGTCAGGCCATGAAGTTCAAGAATGAATTCAGCGACTCTTACAGAGCCTCCTCTTACCAAGACACGTGCCAATGATGAATTGATAGACATTTGGAACATAAATGGACTCTCATCAGATCTCATTTGTCATTGTGTCTTGATGCTAGTTAAAAAGAAAGGGTTGTTTCCTGTAACACAAAGGCACTTCTGCTTATCTTGCATTGTGAAGCCTGTTTCTACCATTTGGTGGTTAAGGAGAAGAACTAGCTAGAAGATCCTTGTTTACCGAAATGTGTGTTAAAAGCTCTCTTTACGTTATTTTTAAAGGCTATTCACGATGGGAGCATAGAGTGCAATTTTGGTGGGGCTGCTCTCGGAGATTCATGGATTTCTCCTGTAGGTACGTTTATAGGATTTTTGTGAACTTCTCCCTCTCCCCAAAAAGCCCACCTCTGTCTAGAATACTGTCTGTGCCTACTTTAAATGGAGCAGATCTCCAGTGAATGCAGACAATCTAATCAGGGTAACTGTACATTGATGTTCCAAGGAGCTGTAATTAAACCAGCCCCACTCTAGAAGGGTCAAAAATCAAAATGGCCTCAGGACAAAGCTAGTAACAAACTCATATTCCTTTAGATGGGTGGCAGGGGAGTGTCCCAAAAAATCACTAAGGCTTAGCCACGGAAGGATTCACAAGGCTGCAACTGATTTGGCATACTCCTTGATTTGGTGACCATTGACTTTGGCCATCCAGAAACTGTTAAACTCAAATGTGAGACTGCTTGAAGCCTGATTTCTCAGAAATGCTGAGAACCCACAACTCCACCTGAACCCTGCACCTCTGAACAGCAGCTCAAAGGTGTCTCCAGGTGGGCACCCAATCTCTGCTGTACACTCTTGAATAGTTTGGCCTTATGTAATCCAAGCACATTTTTAAAATGGCAGGTAGGAAAATGCTTATTTTACCACTAGCCTCTACAGTAGGTAGGGGGCTTAACATCGGGAGGTCTAAATGTTCCTAAATTTCCACCACATCAGGCTTTTAAACTACCACCAATCTCTAAGTTTACCAGTAACATTAGAAGCCACCAGCCACAGCAGTGTGGTAGTTAACAAAGCTGGGATGACTGTTTGCTTTGGGAGAAAATGGCAGAGATGAAAGCATTTCTTAGGGTCCTGATCTTGCAGTGAGATCTACATGGGCAGGCCCCATTGGAGGATCTGGACTTAGATGTGGGAAGTTAGAAGGTTAGGAAGCTATAGGTTTACCTTAAACAATCTTCCCTACCTGTGCTACAAATAACAACACTGGCTTATAACTTATCTTCAAAAATATGACTTATTTATATTTTTTGTCCACTTGCACTGTTTGCAAACAGGTGAACTTTGACTGCACAAATCTGTCTACGTGTTCTCATGCATTAGCACAGTGCTGCAATGTTTCAGTTGCAAATGCTGCAGGAGAAATGTCTATTGGTTGCTTTAAACAGTTCCATTGGCTAACTTGCGGGGAGCTAATGTCATGGTGGTGGGTTTAGGCTTTGTAAACAGCTTCAGTGCCTAAATTTTGTACTAAATTTGATCTGACAATGCCTCTTTATTGAGTAATTCATCTTTGCCTCTCTATGTTGCTGTCACTATTATCCCTGCTATATTAGAGGGAAAATTGTGTCTGAGAAATTATTAGATGCTTGAAACCTATTTTGTTTCTCTAGATTCTGTGCTTTCCTGGGGGCCATACCTTTACAGCACTGTAAGTATCTACTCCATCTCTGCTATTTGCAATAATTGTTCTGGTTTTTAAGGCTTCATTCAAGATCTTATACTATACAATTTAAATCCAAGAGGGGACTTCCATTTCTAGGTTAGCTTTCAACCAGTATACCGGTAATTATACTGGTAATTAACAGGGCATGACATTGACTTATTGTCTCAAATCAAATTCCTTCCATGAATAATTGGTTGTTCTCTCCCTGTTTGCATTCCAGTCTCTCCTTGATGATCAAGGTCTAGTGGAAGTGACTGCCGCTGCCAAAAAGGTCATGAATGCAGTGAATAAAGGGCAATACACACTGGCCACTGAGCTCTGGAGTCAAACCGAGGAAGTAATTGAACAGGTATGAAAATGCTGTCTGGCATCAAGATTTGTAAGTAACTTATGCTAATTGCTTATGGAAATTAACAAATTCAGGTAACGCTCTGCTATTAAGGTACAGATAGGCCAGATTCTCTATTACCCCGCTCCTTGTGCAGTTGTTCACACCAGTGCACTCAGTGTGCTACCATGCTGATTTGAAAGCATTTAATACTGTCTTTGCATTGGTGTTAATGACTACACAAGGTGGTAGGCAATGGAGAAGGAGGCCCAGATGTGTGCGAAGCAGTACAGCACTAAGGTTTTGAAGGTCATTAAAGCACTCAAACAGATGATTCAAAGTAAAGCACATGAATAAGCCCATTGACTTCAGTGGTACTACTCAGTCTTAACTTTAAAACCATGCTTTGCTTGCTTGGGCCAAAGTATGTGTTTTACAGCGACAAGTGCTACATAAGTGAACCATATGTGACTTTAAAAAAAAGTCACATAATGCTATACTAAAGCTGAAAGATTACGCTAAAAACTGCTTCTTGTTTTTGGCTGTTTTGCAGCTGCCAGTGTTCTGTGCATGGCTGGTTTTACTTCCTCGTTTCATGCTTTAGGATGATACTTTGGCTATCTTTTTGCCTTTCTCTCTAAGCCTGTGTAACCATTCCTCCCAGCTGCAGTGTGTATGTAAAAGGAATGGCACAGCTGCTCCATTTTGGTTGTTGCTATGGAATGATTTCTAGCTTCTACATCAGAACTTCTAAATATTTAAATTTAATTATGGGAAATTTGTAGGGTCTTGTTTTTAATTCTGAGTAACTTTAATGGAAACACACCTATTCTCTGGTCCATGTCCAGTCTTTTGGCTGTATTAGGGATGTGGTGAATCCACAATTCTTGGATTCATCTAGATATGATGAATTGGCTGCATCAGTTGTTCCAGAATATGGATGCCAGATATTGATTGACACTAATAGAAGGGAGCGCGTGGGATGGCTGAGGCTGGTGTGATAGGAGGAAACTGAGCAATGGGAAGCCTCACATTGGGAAGGTCTAGCCGAAGCGAGCATCTGGGAGTTCTGTGGCACTGAGGCTATGGCTGCAGCTGGTGGAAACTCTGGAGCCATGGATGGGGTGGTGGGATTCAAGGAGATTCCCTCCTCTTCAAGGCTAGGTAAGAAAATGAGTAGCAAGGCCTATGCTCTCCTTCACTCTCTCTCACACACAGTTGTGTGTGAACTTTGGGAACTGGAAAAATCCCTTTCCCAAAACCCAGCATCAAAAAGGAGGGGAGCAAGGGACCAAATGTCTAGTCTGATATATCCTCTTCTCTCCCTCTTTCAGAACACTGACAACGTGAATTTCTATAACATCCTAGCCAAGAAGTCTCCAGATCTCAAAGCCTCGAAACATGAAAATACCCATCTTCGTAAGTTGAGAGGAGCACGTTTATGAAGTTAAGCTTCCAAGGGCCTGATTTGCAGAGGTGCTGAGCACCCAGACGTGTGGTTGTAGGCGGTAGGAACTGTCAGTGGCTACCACATCTTGCAAAGATGCTTCCAGTGTTCTCAAGTCCTGAACCTACTGGCCTCCGTACAAGGAGGGCTTGAAGAATACTCTTGAGGGATATACCACAGCTCTTCTGTGGCATATGATTCCACCTAGATACACCCTGTGCACCCTGGATATTAGTCACAGGCAGTAGTAAATACATTACTGTGGAACTTCACAACCTATGAACTATGTCCTCCACATACTTGCATGAGATGATCTGATTAGACACTTGTCTCCATCAGCCTTCACGCCATCACTTCTTCATCGCCTTTAAATGTTGACATGGAAATAAAATAACTGTTTTTATTACTGTCTCTGTTGGCTCCCAGAGACAGATGGGGGTGGAGAGATGAGGTGAAGAACCCTCCTTACTTTTAAAAGTAACAAGTGGTTGCAGCTCAAAACTAACTCGTCTGGTGATGAGAAGAGTTGATGTTCAGGCTTACTAGCTAAAGCAGAAACTTAGCCCCAGAAATGTACTGTTGGGAACCATATGCACTGGCAGAAAAAGGAACAAGATAATGACTCTGTTCCTCTTCTATCTTCTGACCATGCTATACGCTGATTCTCTCTTCTACTGTAGACCTCTTAAAAATCAGCAAGTCTCTTCCTCTGTGTACTATTGCGGTTTCAGTAGCAAAGAGTTTCTTAGGTCTGAACTGAATGAGCTTCAATAAGACTTGTTTTTGCCTTGTGGTGTTTGTTTATCAGACACCATCTTCATGCCTATCCATCATCTTTAAATCCAACACCCTGGGCCGCAGAATAAACTCTTTTCTTTCCTTTCAGTTAAACTTTACCAGCGCCATGTCGAACATCTGCATAAGGACAGCTTAAGTGACCTGATGAATGGACCCATCCGAAAGAAGCTGAGAATCATTCCTGACTCTGTCACGTGGGGAGGTACCTTCCTACCCTCTGACATGGCTCTAATGGGCAGCTTGTCACTTACACAATATTGTAGTCTGTTCAAAGCAGTCTTGATGCTGTACCACAAAGTATCCCTGACTTGCTTGTTAAAATTCTCATCCTGCTTGGGCCCAACTGTGGGACAGGCTCCTAAAAAGGACCCACAACAGGGAACTGGGCAGGCCTATGGGCATAGGCATGATTCTGGTCCTTGTGTCTTCCTCTCTAGCCTGCCAGGGTCTAACTAGGTGCACACCCTGGCACGGAGAGTATGCCTCATGCCTGAGCAGCTGAAACCTATCTGTACAACTCAGTCTGCCAAAAGGATTCCTAGCCATTCTCCTCTGCCAGAAAGCCGATGCTGTGAGAGTTCAGGGAAAGGAGGGTGTAAATCAAACCAGAGGGAAACAGAGCAATGCTGAATACCTGCCAACACCCCTCCAGATCTGTAATGGGAGATAGAAACTGACAAATCCGCATGTGTAGTACTGTTAGAAACATGTCCTGTGCTGCTTTGATAGCCCCTGTATATATGTGGAATTTGGCCATTCTCCATTTCTCTCCAGTCACTCAGACTGATCATTGTGGTCTGGAATATACCGTTCCAGTGCTTGCTTTTCTGCAGCAACGAATTACATTTCACAACTCTTGGCAAGCCCTGCTGCTGATGCTTCCATTTAAAGATGACACACTTAGTCAATTGCATGGTCTTTCATGTTTGGATCTGTATGAATAGGTCAGTCAGAAGAAGTCTTCTTACACATGGCCGAAGACTTCATGAAGCCTGTCACTGATATTGTGGATGCACTGCTGGCAGCCAATGTCAACGTTACTGTCTATAATGGACAGCTGGATCTCATTGTGGACACCATGGGTAAGGATTCGTTCTTCTTCTCTCTGAAGAGAAAGATGTACACTGGTCATTAACATTTGTACTTGAATCTGTATGCCAGCCCCTATACAATCCGCCCGTCTATAGTACTTACATAGTCCCCACTACTATAATACCTACGCACCTCACAGTCTTTAATGTATTTGTCCTCACAACACCCCTGAGGAAGGGCAGTGCCATTTCCCCTGTTTTATAGATGGGGAACCAAGGCATGAAAGGACTAAGTGACTGCCCCAGGGTCACACAGGAAGTCTGTGGCAGAGCAGGGAAGTGAACCCAGGTTCCCAGGGCCTAGGCTACTGCTCTAACCAATGGATTATCCTTCCTCTACATTGAGGTACATTTTTATATCTTACAAATCACACTCTGTCACCCTTTCAGGAACACAGGCAATAGACACATAGATCTTATTCGCTTTATAGTTTTCTTGGAGAGGGTTTAAGCTGGGTTTGTTCCCAGAAAAGACCAGGAATTCAGTTCCCAAAATCCACAGATTCCTCCCCCACCCACCCACCCACACTCCGTGGTGCAGTGATGGGAGGGCAGCTCTATGTAGGGTTAGTGCCTCCAACTGCTCCCGGGTGCTCTTCCTCCATGCTGTCCCTTAGTACTCTTGGCAGAGCACCCTGACTGCTGCTGGGAGAAGCAACATGGCCCATATACTCCACACACATTTTTGCATCCCCGTAGAGCCCCTGTATTAGTTTTTTGGAAGGACACAAGGGAGCTGGCTGCCCCCTGACTATCCCATCCTGGTCAGACCCATGGGCTTGGGTCCCCTCCTTTCTGCTCACACGATGCTATGGGAGAGAGAGCAGAGGTGGGTATGGCTGCTTCTTCCATGTAGCTTTCCACTGAAGCTATTGAACAGACCTAGAAAAGTCTGTTTGCCGTGCTGGATAGTTAACTATCCCTAAATAATTCTCAGTTAATTAGATTAAAGCCCACTCTGCTGGGAGCATTAACTCTATGCTGATGTGACTGGTAGTTAATTATGGTACTTGAGGCCAATTTTTTCCCCTTCTATGGCAAAATAAGATCACTAAAAGCAGACTTGAAAAGTGGCTTTCAAGCCATTTTTTTTAAACAAGGACTGTTTCTTTCAGAAGTTCCAAGTGGCTTATAAAATATACACAGTGGTTGAGACATCCTAAAAGATGCACCAAAATGGGCACATTGCGTCACTCAGTAAATTATGCAACGCTTCCGTATGTGCCAATAGTTCCAGCTCAGTCTGCTGAAGCTGTTAGTGCGGCTCTCTTCATCCAGAAGAACAGCTGCACACTCAATTGGGCTGCACCTCTGAGTTGTACCTTTGAGAGGTGCAGCTCAGAACCTGTCCCGCAGTCCTGAGGACACTACTAACCATAGTTCCATGAGGAATAGGATTCACTGTTGGAAACTCGCTTTGCAAGAGTTGGGAAGTAGAAATTAAGTTTGAAGGGAAATGCTGGCCTAGGTCTCAGATCACAGGGATTTGGTGCTAGGAGATATCCCCCCACTCTAAGAATTTGATCACATTAGTTGCATCTCTGCCATGCTTACCTCCAGCTTCTTGAATTACATACTATGACATAACTCCTAACTATGTCAACGTAGTGTAGTTTGCCAAAGGCAGCAATCCAAACCTTGCTACTCCTGAGATGGAGCCAACAATAAGGGTAGATCCTGGTTTGTTTGTTTTATTGCTGTCTGACCCTAGTCATTACTGGGGATGTGGTTTACTTCATTGTCTTTTCTCTTATGTCTTTCCAGGCATCACAGATTACGCTGGTGGTGTATTTTGTTGTTACCTATTTTACTACGTGCTAGGTATTTTATAGCACAAAGAAAGAAGTGGCCCCTCCTCTCCAAAAGCACAAATAACTGAGTTATCTTTCCGGCCTGATGCTCTGACTCTGTCAACCATCCCCCTGCACAGAGCCACACCTAGTTGAATCCCTCCACTGGATGCCCCTTACCCACTAGATCAGGTGCAGGCTTCTTGCCCTCTCCTTTAAGGTCCTTCACAGTTCTGCCTCTCCATACATTTTACCACATCACCCCATCCACTCTAGCCTTGCTCCCCCATTATGTCTACTTCCCCCTGTGACAGGGTTGGGACTCATCACCACGGCGCTTCCCACTGATCGCTCCGGGAATTAGCTCAGTCCTTGGCGGGGCACCCTCTGCTGGTGGTGTCCCGTCCATCCTCTGCTCTCTGCTGGTGTCCGGACCCACATTGCTCCCCGCTCAGCAATGTCCATTTCAGGCCACTGCCCTCTGGCAATGCCCCCTAGTCCATCCTCACCCCCTTCTGGTGGGGGGGGGGGTTTAACCACAATCTTTCCCATGTGTCAGGGGTCTGGTGCAGTCCACTATGGCCAATTCAACAGCCAGGTGTAATACAAGAAGGAAGGGGGGACCCAGGCCCACCCTCTACACTGGGTCCCGACCCAGGGACCCTTTGGCAGCAGCCTTCCTGCCCTCCATCTCTCCCCTTGTGCACCTCTCTCCCTGGGCCACTTCCCCTTCGGCCTCTTTGCACCGGGTTAGGCCCTTCCCTCAGGGCCTGCAGGCTGGAGTTCCCTTCTGCTCCCCCGGGCCTGCCTAGCACTGCGCTGTCCCAGGTGCTGGTCTCCTCACTCAGGAGACAGACC
Source organism: Terrapene triunguis (assembly GCF_002925995.2). Taxonomy (NCBI): domain Eukaryota; kingdom Metazoa; phylum Chordata; order Testudines; family Emydidae; genus Terrapene; species Terrapene triunguis. Next base: position 9,570,073 of record NW_020664543.1, on the reverse strand, counting down.
TTCCCCCTCTAAAGATCTGGGAGAGACTACCTGCTCCTTTCCTGGGCAGCCTTTATATAGCATCTAGCCTAGCCCTCATTGGCTGGCTCTAATCTTGGCCCTGATTGGCCCCCAGTAAGCCCTTCTTTAGTTGGCTGCCGGCCTGCGCAGCCGCTCTGGCCTACTCTAGTCCCCAGTCACACACCTCCACACAAGAATTTATGGGCCTTCTTCCAGGCAGCCCCCTATGTGAGGAAGGCCCTCTAAATGTATCAGTAAAGCCAATGCCCCCCTCCCTTCACATCAAATACTCCTCACAACCTACTTTTTCCATGATGCCTCCACATAATTAGCCCACTAACTAATCACAAACTAAAGAGCTGTGAGGTGACTATATATTTATATATGCAAAACATGACTGGTGTACATAAAAAATGGACATATTTATTTCTTTCCTTTCTCCTGCCCTACTGATATTGATTGTATTGGATGGCAGGCCCTTTGGGGCAGGGACCACGTCTTATTATGTGTTTGGACAGAACCTAGTACAAGGTGGCCCAATGCTGACTGAGGACTCTGGGCGTTACCAGAATAGAAACCATTAATAATGGTGTCAGAAGTGACACAATGAGTGAGCCTAATGATCAGTCTGGAGAGGGTGGGGTTGAAGGACATGTGCACCTGCCCAAGAGCACATGATTGCTCAGCATGTACATCGCGGTTGCTCAAAAGTTTTTGCTCGTCTTTAAGAGACTCCGCACTTGTGAAATAAAGCTTGTGGTCCACATTAGGTGTCATTGGAATATCTCATTCTGCAGCAAATCCCCAGAGTTCATTCTGTTTCCTTTTTTCCCTTTGTTAAAATAGTCTCCTGTACTGATCTGGGCAAACAATCCTCTCGTATGATGGAGTTTTATTGCTGTAATCTCTCAGCCCCTAATTGCTAAGAATAGACGACCCAAAGCTCTCCTTTTCAATTCCTTTTCATGGACAGCCCAGCAATCAATAATTCTTTAAATAGATGCTATTTAGGACGTCAAAACTGGTAAGACAAATTGGAGTGCCACAAATTGCTAATTTTGACGAAAAATTAAGCTGCACTTCTTACAGCATGAATTGCTGTAGTAACTGAGCGGTGGTTTTAAAAACAGTAATAGCTTTTTTAAATGTCCTGGAACTGGTCTCTTTATTTGCTGTCTCAACACTCTTCTCTTCCCTAGCTTGGTCTTGAAAACAGATGTCGCCTTTTCAGACTCTCCTGTTTGAATGACTGTAACAAACAGCAAAACACTGGCCCTAATGCAGAGCGTGTTTCCAATGTGTGCTTGTGCTATCACAGCTTGTGCTGTCAGCTTGATCCTGCAGGGTGCTGAACAGCCTCGATTCCTACAACCTGGGGGACAGGGAGTCCAGCAGGACCGGTGCAGGACCGGTGCTTGTATTGGTATCGATATACATTTAGAACCAGAATGAGGCTTATTTTGCCCAAGTATGCATTATGGTGGGAACCGCCTAACATTGGTCTTGTGTGCCCCCCTGAGCTGAGGAATTCCTACCTGCCGGTGTTTCCATCTTTAGGTTTCTGTGGAGCAAGGAAGGGCTTCAGGATGTTGTGTGTGAAGGGGAATGAGAATATGCTGGAGTTGCTATTGCATAAAAATGCATCAAATAAAAATGACTTGCTTACAAAATCAGACATCAAAATATAAACGTGTCACAGTTCTTAGAACTGATCAAAACCTTTGGGTCAACTTTTGGAATTTTCACAAGCCTCTGTCCCCCAGGGAAGAATATCCTTTGAAATTTTTAATTAAAAGTTGTTGGTTTTTTTGTGGTTGCAAAAAAAAAAATTTGTTTGAACATTCAACATTTTTTGACCGACTATACTTGCTATATATTTGTTCATATAGCGTCTAGAATAATGGGACACCAATCTCAGTTGGGACCTTTAGATGCTGCCTTACTATAAACAATAATGAAACATAACTCTTCTATCCCTAATTTAGGCCAGGAGGCATGGGTTCGGAAACTGAAATGGCCTAAACTGAAGCAGTTCAGCCAACAAAAATGGAAGGCTCTGTATGGATCTCCAGAGTCCTCTGAGACAGCTGCTTTCCATAAGTCCTATGAGAACTTGGCCTTCTACTGGATTCTAAAGGCTGGGCACATGGTAAATAGCACATTTGCTGAAAGACAAAAGAAACCTAATATTAGTCAAGTTGTAAATGATGTATCTGTCTGCTTTGCCTGCATAATATGGCTAAATGCTTTCCCACATTTGCATGAACACTCCCGAATCAGACTATGTAGATTATTCCTTTGATTAATTAACTTCCTGGTTTGGAGATCTGGCTTACACTCAGACATTGAATCATACCCAGCACAGACTTAATGGGCCTTATTCTCCCTTTCTCTGTACTGGTGTCAATGACTATGCATTGTGTGAAGCACAGGTTGTAAAATGCTGCCTTTCTGGTTTGGTAGCATTTTACACCCAGTACTTTGCTCGGGTTTAATTGACCGTCGAATAAGGTAATGGAAAATCAGATCTTAATTCAATACCGTCTCTCTAAATTGTTTGAACAAAGAGCAGTAATCTGCATTTCATCCATCTTTGTAACACGGTGTAGATGTATCTACTGTATTGAGAAAAATGTAATCTTTATGTTCTGTACAACAATCCAGAACCATGGGAGGAGGGTAAATCTTAATTGCACTTTCCTTGCAGAGTCCAAAATATTAGAAGCCTATTCAGTCAACACACTGAGGCTTGTTTAAGGGTTTGTTTACACTGGCACTTTACAGCGCTGCAACTTTCTCGCTCAGGAGTGTGAAAAAACCTCCCCCTGAGCGCTGCAGGTTTCAGCACCAGTGTCGATAGTGCACCAGCACTGGGAGCTATTCCCCTCGTGGAGGTGGTTTATTTAGAGCGCTGGGAGAGCTGTTTCCCAGCGCTATGCCATGACTACACAAGCCATGCTTTCCCTGCACAAGCGGCGGCCCGACTTTGAGAAGCACTGCCCTAAGTGAAGAGCACCAAACTGTATCTAGCAGCTTCCCAGCCGGAAACAGTTTCCGAATGCAGCCACCTTAATTCACTTCTGTTTCTTGGCCTTGCCATGGAATTTCCCATAATTAGTGACTTTTAGGCCTTCAATGAATATTTGTTTCCAGCATCCTAATGCCCTGCTAGTTGCACTCTTTATTTCCCTCCTTAGCAGAAAAGTCTTAATACATATAAATCCTCTCCCTTAATGACCCTCGAGAAATGTTACCAGTGGGAGTACCAAAAAGCAGAACTAAAGGACTCAAGAGCTGATTATCCTTTAACTGGCTTTTTTTTTTTTAAATGGGAGTACATCTATTGTCTTCAGAAAAGTTAATCCCACTGGTGTAAGACTAGCATGAGATCAGAATCAGGCCCCCTGTCTTCCTTCCCGCAACCTTGGAAACAAAAAAACAACCAAACTCTGAACTGCATCCAATTTATTTTCACTAGTGCTAGAGCAAGAGCCTAAGCTTGCTTCTAGATTAGGGACATTCCCATGGCCGTGTATCTGCTTGAGGCACATGGAATTTGCTTCTAATGTTGTCAGTTCTCACTGCTTGGGAGGAAGATTGGCCTTCTGTTTAAGGCCCAGAACTGGGAGTTAGGAGACCTGTTTTCTCTTCCTGGCTCTGCCACATATTCCTGTTTGACCCTGGGAAAGTCACTTTAACCTGCCTGTGGCTCTGTTTCCCCATCTTTACCTGACTGCAGTCCTCACTTGGAAGGTACTCTCACAATGCACTAATACCAGGGAGCAAGGTGAAGGCTGTCCTAGAAAAGCAAGCTAAATATTAGTGTGACTATGAAACATCTAGAGCTAGCAGTCTGCTTCCGCATAGCAATTAATAACACACTCTCTTTCCCTATGGTAGGTACCATCCGATCAAGGGGACATGGCGTTGAAAATGGTCAGGATGGTGACACAACAGAAACACTGGTGAAATGGATGCCAGCTGGCATGGTTTTCACATACAACTCCGGTGCATTAGCAGAACTTGTGCCACAGACTGAACTTCAGCAGGAACAATCACTATGTGGAAAGTTAGCCTCTTTTACACTTTGGTAATGTGCAAGGCATTTAAGGAGATGCATGGTTATTCTTAAATGAAATGCTGCCTTTGAATTTGTAAACTGTGATTCTCTGCCTCAATACTGCTCACACTGACTTTTCCTATGGGAACTTCACTCTGATAAATAACACACTCAGACGCTTCTTTGAGGATTGCCCAAATGCTCTTTGTCTGTTTATGCACCAATATTAAGATGAGTTTGCTGCTCTAAAGATTCAACCTCAGGCAGCAAGCCTGCTTCCATAAGCTGTGGATGCTTTTTCCTAAACGGATGACTTGGCATCTGAGTCAGACAGCATTGCTTTCTATCTAGACGCCGCAGAGTGGCTGTGCTAGGACTTCATTTTGGATACAGATCCAGTTTGGACTGAGGTGTGTGTTCATACTGAACCACTCTTTCTACTTTTGAGCCTCCTTTTTCTTGTACATTATCCAAGATTTGTTTTTTAATGCACTCAGTGCCACACAACCATCGCTCAGTACTTAATATGAGAATAAATAATGTGCCAATACTTTTTCTTCATAGAATGAGCCAAAGTTCTAATGGATAAGAGCTGCTGGGCTTCTGGCCTCAACCCAGAAAGCGAATAGGAGAAGGTTATTTAAGCAATAAGGAGGAGGCATAAGTCAGAACAAATACCCCATCCATATTTTTCTAGATCTTGGATTGAGTCTTGCAGTGAGCTATTGGCTTTGCCATTTGAAGTGGAGATTCTTTATAAAGTGTACTTGTGACGGGTTGGATCACAGAAACCCCCTTGGGAGCTGCCACCCGATGTGCCAAGACTACCCCTGCTTCTGTTTTCCCTGCCAGCTCAGGACTCCAGCACCCCGTCTTGCTGAGCGAGACACTCCAGTCTGGCTCCAACACAGACCCAGGGTCTGAAACACTTGTCCCAAAGCTGCAAGTTTACCCCAAAACAGCTCACAGGAGTGTGCTTGTCTTTAGCACTCAGATGCTCAACTCCCAATGGGGTCTAAACCCAGATAAATCCGTTTTACCCTGCATAAAGCTTATGCAGGGCAAACTCATAAATTGTTCGCCCTCTATAACACTGATAGAGAGATATGCACAGCTGTTTGCTCCCCCAGGTATTAATATATACTCTGAGTAAATTACTAAATAAAAAGTGATTTTATTAAATACAGACAGTAGGATTTAAGTAGTTCAAAGTAATAACAGACAGAACAAAGTAAGTCACAAGCAAAATAAAATAAAATGCGCAAATCTATGCCTAATCAAACTAAATACAGATAATCTCACCCTCAGAGATGCTTCAGTAAGTTTTTCTCAGACTGGACACCTTCCAGGCCTGGGCACAATTCTTTCCCCTGGTACAGCTCTTGTTCCAGCTTAGGTGTTATCTAGGGATTCTCCATGATGGCTCCTCTCTCCCTCTCTCTTCTGTTCCACCCCTTTATATATCTTTTGCATAAGGCGGGAACCCTTTGTCCCTCTGGGTTTCCACCCCCCCTCACTGGAAAAGCACCAGGTTAAAGATGGATTCCAGTTCAGGTGACATGATCACATGTCACTGCAAGACTTCATTACTCACTTGCCAGCACACACATATACAGGGAGACTCACAGGTAAACACAGTCATCTGCAGACAATGGGAGTCATCAAGATTCCAAACCATCATTAATGGCCCACACTTTACATAATCACAATAGGCCCTCAGAGTTACATTTTATATTTCTAGTTTTAGATACAAGAGTGGTACATTTATACAAATCAGATGATCATACTCGGTAGATTATAAGCTTTGTAATGATACCTTACAAGAGACCTTTTGCACGAAGCATATCCCATTTGCATTATAGTCACTTATCAAATTTTTATAAAACTATCCCAGTTACATTATATTCACTTATTATCATGTTTTTATAAAACCATATAGACTGCACAACGTCACAGTACTTATCCCAGTTCCCAAGTGAAAAGAATCACACAAATGAGGTATTTGAATCACTTCATTCCTGGTGTACAGCTGCAATCCCCTTTGAAAATGACCCTTTTTATTGACACTCAGGCAGCTTGTTCCAGTTGTCAGAATCCTAAATAAATAGCAAACAGCCCTGTGCCTCCCCACATATGAAACTTAAGAGTATTAGCGTAGCAACTATTGCAGTGTAATGCTATGTAAACACATGTGCACGAACTCTGCTGTTAGAGCATCAGTAAGCTGAAACTGTGCTATGGGGAACTTTGGCAATGCAGAAACAATCTACCTTTCCAATAAACCAGTGGATCTCACTTAAATGCTGCACCTTGTGGAATCAAGTTGATTTGATGCCTAAAAACTTGTACCTCTATGGTCTGGCTTTGGGGAATAAAACCCTCAGTGCTAAATAATGAATCCAATAGTTACAACTATGCTGATCTATATATTGATCCTGCTCTTGTCACATTTTTTAACATGTTCTTGAAGCCAAATAAAAGCCAATATTGTAATGGATTATAGCACTTTCTGCCTAAAAGCAGCAATGGGCGGATACGGCCATGTGCCCCCATATGTTATAGATATATAAGTGGTAGGTAGCTAACAGCAGCAAGTTTCTTCTCCCCTTGCCCAATGCAGAGAAAGTGTGGAGGGCAAGAATCCACCTGGAACCAGTGACTTAGAGGAACAGCTGGTTATGATCTAAGGGAGGGATACAAGCAATTTGCCTTGTTCCTTCAATGGGGAATCATTTCCCCCTTTCTTAGTCATCATCCAAGGTATATGGTGGTAGTTCTGTTAGCCTGCAAGCTTTTGAAAATTGATTACTTCCTCTGAAGCTGTTTCAAGCAGGAGTACTGTATGCCAAAGTGCACTAGGAATCGCCTCTGTACAGGGTATCAGGGTCTGCTTGGCCAGTTAATGAATGAACAGCAGGCTAGTGTGCTGTACATTTACACTCCAACTTGCTGTTCATTAACTCTTTCTAGACAAGCCCTTGCTGCTACTTCAATCAATCCCCTAGAGAGCTGTTGAATGGCTTTTGCCCTGTTTCCTCTCCCACTCCAACAGTCTCAGCCATTCCAGGCTGGCGCTTGTTCTGAAACACTGGGTGTCCCTGTAGTGCAGCAACCGTGAGGCTGAATCAGTCCATTGGGGTTTAATTAACTGAGCTCAATGCCTTTTCCCACACACTAGGGAGCCCAGCTTTTCAAGTACAGTTGGTATGTTCAGCTCAGCAGTGTAAGTTCAGTAATGTTCATGATGCTGCTGCAACCCTGGAGGGATATTTTGGTTAAACAGCAGGAGCTGTAAGGCTGAACATTCTAGTCACAGCAGCTACTGTACCTGTAACTCAAGGCTTGGTGTTGGGATTTTTTTTTTTAGGCTTGCTCTATATAAATTTCTACGTATCACACTGAGAATTGAGGGTAAATGGAAAAAATATGCTGAGACTGCAAGAATATGTAATCACTTAATATTTTCAAGAGCGCTGTGAACTGAAGGGGCATGGGATTCAGTGCTTAAAGAGATGGAGGTGCTCATGAGCCATTCGGATGAAATGGTTATTGGAAGGTCCATGTGCTGATCCAATGAATTTTGAAGTACAATCTGCTCTCGGTCTCACCATACGAATTTCAAGGCAGCTTTGTACCCATTCACTTCCCCCAGGCTTTTTTCTTTCCAGTATAATTACTAACAAATGAGTATTTATTCATCACAACGTTCTTTACAAACTATACCCAGGAAACACTGGATCCACCACTGTGGTTCAACTACCTCTGGAGTGGAATGCAGCAGCTGTTTAATGCTGTACAGCATCACTGAACTGCCTAGGACAGGAGGCAAGGAACACAGGCCTAAATTTTCCAAAGGAGCAACTGATTCTTGGGTGCCCAGCTTGAGATACATTAATGGGTTCTGATTTTCAGAAGATGTTCAACACTTTCTGAAAAATTAGACCTCTCTTAGGTATCTCAAGGTAAGCACCCACAATCACACATTACTTTTGAAAATATAGGTCATAATGGACATAATAAACAAGAGCAATATGATTTCCATTCTACCTATACATGGGCATATTAGAGACCAAATGAGGCGCAGACACCACCCTTAATGTACCTTTTCTGGCTCAAACGGCTATTGAAGTTTACACAAAAAGTGGTCAAGTTCTGTCTTCTGTTTCATCTGAATAATGGCAAGTAGCCCCTTAATCCCACCATCCCTAACAATAGCATTGGTACCTGGTTCAGACTCAATCACTGCATTTCCATCACCAAGACCACTTCCTGCAGAATATTCATCCAACTCCCGAGTAGGCCCCAGTTTTATAGATTGCACATAGAGCTGATGGGAATTTAAAAAAAAACAAAATTTATTAAAATCTCAAATTTTGATTTAAAAAACTGGAAAAAGAATTTCATGACTTTTTTTTTTTTTTTACCATTTTCCAGCCATTTCTAGTTGTAAGATTGGATTGCAGTATAACCTGGTAAATGTTAGTAAAAATTCATATAGCACTTGAAAAACAAGACCAGAATACTTGCAATGTAGAGGGGCAACCATCTTATCACCACTGATGTGTCTTCAGGAACCCTGATTGATTTGAATGTATTAACTCAGTTCTATGGCCTTGCCTACATTCTCCTCCCCTCTCCCCCCCTCCCCCCCGAGTCTTACGAACAAAATTGATAGGTAGGCACCATACTATGTAGGACTGAATAAGATTTTAAGATGTTATGAATCAATTCTGCTGTAAGCTGTCTGGAATAATCTTATTTACAAGCTGCCTTCAAAAATGACGACCACAATCATTTTCCAAAAGCATTATAAACAGCTCCAGAAACAGTTTATTTAGGCTCCTTTTATAATTGCTTCCCCATTCCTAAAATTTCCTCTTCAATAATGTTTCCCTGTAAGCCTTTGGTCACTTGCATTGTCTTTGAAATAATCATACTATTTTCATATATGCTTATCATCACATGAATGGGCAGAACTGTAATGACACTGCCCCTAAATTCTCTTGCATAAATATTGTTGACACACACCCCCCACCTGATACTAGTCAGTTAGCTTGGGCTTTCTGCTCATACAAGTTGCTGTTTGGCTTTAGTTACGAGTACGCTATATTGTGATCTAATTTTATTGTCATGTTCCAATTCTAGTTGCTATATCCACAAGTATGTGGGAATTATATACCTTGCTGCCAAATATCATAAGATCCCAGATGGGGAAGATTTATTCAATTGTCTAATCTGTCACAGACAGGACAAGACTAGGTGGCATTAAAAAGACACTTTTCTTTAAAACTCCTCAGCAATGAAAAATAACGTGCTAAATAATTCACTGCGAGTCCATGTGCATTTTGGGTAAATTAGCTTAAACCATGTCAGCTGAGGTCAGTACAGGCTGGGGCTGATTGAGGATCCAAATCCTAACGGTGACTTTGAAAAATCTCAGCTTTAATTTCTAAAATAATGGTTCCAAGAATCTGGAGAAAAGACTGCAGGATTCGGCAGTGTCCTTTTTCATGTCTCTCCACACCCCTGAGGTGTGGCTTAGTGTTTGAGAACACTACACAATAGAGGGCCAGCCCTGGCTCCTTTTTATGCCCCATTTGGATCACCCTAAACAATTGCACTCTCTTGTCCTATTGTTCGGACATACAAGGATATTGGATATTTGCTCCAAAGCCTCAGAGCCCCGACACAGTTCAAATACTTACCCAATTATGGCTTTTTGGGGTGACCAACAGCCTGGCTGCTTTACCTTGTTAGAGTGCAGCCTGGTGGAGTCATGTCTTACAGTCTGGGGCAACTGGCAGCCCTCCCACCCTGCTTGGAGTCCTTCAGAAGGAAAGCTGATGGGGTCCTCTCACCCAAACCCAGTCTGCAGATGACCGGAAATCCCATTAAAACATTCTCAAAGTGCTGTGGCACATCTGGTGCCAGTGCATGCCAGAAACAAGAGGAGGTTTTGTTCCTAAGTGTTTTGAACACTCAGGTGGAGGGAGGCAAGGGAGGCTTATTTTATCCAATCCGGTCTTTATCTCAGCTTCCCAGGTGACCAGTGGCTATTGTGATTGGTGCCAACCTCCTGGCTCTTTTGCATGTTCGCCTGGCTACTGGTAGAAGTGCAGTGAAGTGATCATCCACTTGGTGGAGTTAGGAGACTTTAAAATACCATGGGAAAACATTGTCATGAACAAAGTCAGGGGCCAGTTCAATCAATACAAATACTCAAACAGCACTTGAAGACACCATAGGCCAAATTCTCCCTTTGCTGACACCAAGACAGCCTAGCTAAGCCGAATGAGGACAATGTGTGTCACACTGGTGTAAATGAGAGGATAATGTAACCATATGATTTTACTTTGGAAATGGTTTGATTTGAACTAGCACAGAGCTTTTTGCAATAGGTTCCTGGGAATAAGCATTAGGGCCTTTGTATTTATAGCTGTTGAGCTAGTAACAGTCATCCAAGCCAAATGACAGCAACAAGACTACAGAGGTACAAATGACAGGAGACTATTCCTTGCTGTTGTAATCCCAACATATCACTCTATATTGTGACCTGTATTTAAGCACATTGTTTCTTCAAGTAGAGTGTGCAGTGGTCACCCTTAAAAACATTCCCATTTCACCTTGGTAAACCGGTATCATTGCCATAGTGTGTACAGGATTCCCTACAGTTACTACTACAGGGAATACGGCACATGCTAAGGGAATGCATAAGAAATACTGCCCATACTGAGGTCATCCCAGTTAGCTATCCTGCAAAGACTTAATGCATGCGCTTCACTTTATGTACTGTGAGTAGTGCCGTTTAAGTTCCTGCGACCATTCATAATGTGTACAGTTAAACCTGTGCCTATGACTTTGCAGAATGGGGCGGGGGTCCGTCTAAGTCCATTGGGATGTTTTTAAGGAACATCACTGGACATTACAGCTTCTGGAAGAACTGTCATAGTTTTGTACAGAAATTTTCCCAAATTCAATGGAAATTTTCAAAATTTAATTGAAAAAAAAAATGGGAAAAAGTCATGATGAAATTTTCCCAAAATTTCAAACCAGCCCGGCAGAACTCCACTACCTCTCAAGAATTTTTTGGCCCTAGAGGACAGCAGGAGTAGAATAAGACATGAGACCCCTATTGACTGTTGCCAACATCACCTTTCCTCACTATCTCTTCTCTTCATCTGATTTACCCCTAACAGTTTAAAACACAACAACAAACTGGAACCTGCATCCTACTGTTACCGTAGCGACTCTCTAATGTCATTAATGGCAACGTCCTGGGGCAGAAGGTTAACTGTTATAAAGTAAGATCCTCACTGAGTGATATTATGAGTCCCGAGAAGTGAATTCATCCCATGAAGATATTTTGCGAGGTTATACCTAACGATGTCATATCCAAGGATGTATATGTTGGAAGGCAACCAGAATTGCAAATCATAAGGTCACCTGCCATGGGTAGTGCAGTTTCTACATACAGTTTCTGACATCAGACATCATTCTGACACAGTACGTTGATGGAAAAGCAGCTCATTGTAATGAAATCCCGCAAGTGCCGCCAATACCCAGTGGCTTTCAATGATATATCACGTCCCAAACTATTAACCCTTAACAGGCAATGATAGCAGCCCCACCAGGAATGATATTTCAGATGCAGAAACCCTAATTTGCTTCCTCTAAAAGATCAGTTCCACAAAGTATCGCAACTGAGAGGAGGGGACTTCTGGCAATGACTAGTAGAGTGAGAGAGTGTACTATCCACACAATACCTTATCTTTATGTAGGGGCTTTTAAGCTAGAAGAAATCTAAACACTGAATAAAATATATTGAAAGATCTCTTGATATACCTTGAAATGCAGACACTTCTAATATGGAATTCTGCAATATCTACGCCACAAAACCATAATTAAAATCCTCCCTTTTCTCTGAGCCAGGGACAAAACTCTTTAAAGAGCAGCTATGGGTCAGAAAAGTGACAATGAGAATATTACTTGTATTACATTAGCTCCTGGGGGCCACTGTCATGGATCAGGGCCCCACTATGCTAGGAACTGTACAAATACATAACAAAAAAACATTCGCTGTCAAAAAGAGTTTACAATGTAAATAAAAATGGCACTTTCACAGTCAATAGATTAGATCATTCTATTCAGCGCTACTCCACGGACAAAAGATAAGTAGAGATGGACCTGAACCAACACCCTACAGAACCAAATGCCTCTGAACTTTGATGTGCTCAAAATTTGGATCCAAATTTTGCCACTGACTGAGCCGATATCTAACCGTAAGTTTTTGCTAGTTTTCCCCCGTTATCACTGCACAGCCAGTGCCGCTGTGGGAGACTGAACTGGATTCTATTCTGTCTCAGATATCACCCAGAGAATTAGCTACAATCCACTTGCAGAATCTTTATTAGTGGTGATGACACATGGGAAGAAAGAAGCCAGAGTGATTTCAAAATCCGACTGAAAGTTTGCAGAGCTGCCAGTTAGAAAAGCATTTTTCTTCTTGTAAAGCAAGCAGATGTGATGTGGTGTCTACCAGAGACAGTACACGTGGTTCCCCACAGGGCCATCTTCACAGTCACTTTTCAGAGTAGGACAGGATTTTAATTATTTTTTTGAATATCTTGCCTGAAGATTCGAATGCATTGTGCTCTGGGGTCTGATAGGAGTTTCTCTGCAAGCCTCTACTTCAGAAATACAAAACAAAATGTGTATTTGCCGTAAAAATGTTCCATAATATAATAAGGCTGTTACACTAGTACGATGTGAAATATTTTAGGGTGCTATCACCCCCATGTGATTTTATTCTCTGTTGGAAGTGCAAGTTGTATCCAGTAGAGGGGCTTGCTCCATATCTTTCTCCCTCTCTTGAGTGGGAAGGTTCCTCTTGTGATTAAAGTAAGTACAGCCCCACGAGAGAGAGGATGTGGGATCTATTTCAGGTTCTGCTGTAGCCTGATTAAAACCCCCTTGAAATTGTTCCATTGATTTCAATGGCCTTTGAATCAAGCCTTTAATGGACTTCTTTTACGATCTTGGGCCAGTTACTTAACCTGTCTGTAAAATGAGGTAGTAATACCTCCCTGCCTCACAGTGGGGTTGCAAGGCTTGTTTCATTGATATTTCTAAATTACTCTGAGGTCCTCAAATGGAAGCTGCTAGCCACAATTATTCTTAATGATATCATCACCACCTCATCTCCCTTTTCCTAGTGACACTTAGCTATATTAGTAGCCTTGATCATGTTAAGCATCCTGCACTTTTGCAGAATTCAGGTTAGTGATGTTTTGCACTAAGATCCTGCAGACACTTTAAAGGGACATTTGTTATTCAAAACCATCCCTTGGTTACCTGTGAAGCCTTTAAGGAACTTTGTGTAAAATAGATTTTAGGGCAGGATTTTCAAAGCTGCATCCAGATTCTGTCCAATTCCTTATAATTTCTAATGGGAATGGGGTATCCAAATCTTTTAAGCAGCTGTCATGGCACTAGTCAAGCTCCCCCTGCTGGACATTCACCAGATCGCTGCGTTTCGAGTCCCACATGCTGGACCATGCACTTTTAACCTTTCTGGAGTCTGAGCAGAGTCCAGGCTCATAGTTTCTAGGCATGCTCATGGGGTGCAGATTCTCTTTCTGTCACCCACCTCTGAGAGTTGAGCCCCTGCAGTCCAACTGCCCACATCCCAAGACTGATGCAGGCTCCTCCAGATGCCTCAGTTGCTTAAACACCTTTCCCAAAGCTCCAACCTTGCAGGCACTCTGGTTTACAGTTTACCTCTGTAGGGACATGTAATAATTGATGCAGACAGAAACCTTTTGCAAAGTCTGTGTCCATCACAATTAATCTAGACAGCACAAGAGCCATACAGTTCTAGGCAGGGCCGGCTCTAACTTTTTTGCTGCCCCAAGCAGCAAAAAAAAGCGCCGCCCCCAGAGGCCCCCCCCCGCCGAGCGCCGCGCCGCGCCACCCCCCCCCCCGAGCGCCGCGCCCCGCGCCGCCCCAGAATTAGGGATAG
>NW_020664543.1:9548822-9555595 GCF_002925995.2 Terrapene triunguis | reverse complement strand
CCTGGAGCCGGCCCTGGTTCTAGGTAAAAACAGCAACACACCTATAAGCCATTACCTGTCTCAGTTTCCTCACCAGTCTTGAACATTCTTTGGGACTTCATCCAAGTCCTTTAGGGTGTCCACAATCCCCCCTCCTGCAGCTCATGACTTCTCCTTTCTCTCCTGCAGCCAGCTTCCTTCAGCCTTGTCTGGTTTCACAGCCAGAAAGTCCCTCTTCCTCCAAAAGCTTGTCCCACTCTCCTGCCCCAAGCTTCCTTTGTCAGTCCAACCCACCCAATTTCTATGTTTTTAAAGGGATGTACTAACACCTGATGGCGTGGCTCCCTCTCCTGGAAATATTCTATTCCTTCAAACCCTAGCCTTCTTCAGAGAAGTTGGAGAAAAGTGGTTTTAGCTAGGATGCAGTTCTTTTTTCCCCTCTGCCTGAGCAAGATCTATTCAGGTGCTGATAGCCTTTAATGACTGATCTATTCATAGAGAAGGCCCTTCATTTTCAGTTTTTACTGATTTTTACTGAAAAATTCCTGAGTTTTACAAAACTGTTATTTAGTTTTTGCTGGTTTTCTCTCAAATTTTGGACCACTCAAGTACATGAAAATACTGATTATGTTAAGCAAATCCACTACATTACATTAGTATATGTGTTTATGTTAATAATAAATTAATCTATGTGTAAATGCAAGGCTGTGTGTTAAAATAAGGCAGTGTAATGGAAGATACCCATGCATATGCATGTATGTGTCTATGTGAACATACTGTTAATGTGCAGTTCATGAAATAAACCGGAGCATTAAACTGCTTTAACTTTCAATACTCGTACTTTCTCTATTTGTTGCTTTATTTCTGCCCTCCCATCCCCTAATATGAACCCTGATATTTATCCAGAAAACTGTGAAGTTAATGTTGTGCACCAATTTTCACCTCTTTTTTAACTATTTGTAATAAAGGCTGATAGATACTCAGGAAATTTTAAACAAAATAAAAACAAACAATAAAGGGTCTTAGTCACCACTCCCCTGCCTCCTTCATGCAAGGAGTATGTGGCATTCAAACACAGTAAAGAAAATCATAAGACATAAGGAATACAGACAGTTGATTAAATCAATCTGGAATTTATAAGTTGTACATAGACGGGTTCCCCAAACTGTCACAGCAGCTCTGAAAATCTCAGCCTCGGTGTTTTGCTATTTGCCTTCTCACTCCTAGTCAAGTGTTGTGATGACTAACGTAGGTGATTAACTAGTTAAATAATAACTACCCGTTCTGGCAGGGAGAAATAGCCCTTTGTACTAGCAGATACCTCCTAAAAAGGTTTGGAGAATATAGAACATCAGCAAGAAATTAAGCCTACCACATACGGTCCACTGACAATAAAAGGGAACTCCCACTCAGTTCAGCCTTTCATGCTGTGTCTTCCTATTGCAGTTGCAAGGCAAGTGAGTATAGCACACATTCAGCTCAGTGTCCCTACCTCAGTGTGCCTGGGCTACTCCCAGCTTTCAGATCTCAGGCCTCAACTCCCAGCATCTAGTTCCTGCCTCTCACATCTCAGCTCCCAGTGCTGTCGTATCTGCTCCCGGATCTCAGCTCTAAACTCAGCTGTCGGCAGTGACAGTTTCTTTACCGTATTTTCCGGCTCTCTGATATCGGCCTTCTTGCAGATCTCACCGGCACACCAGTTTTGCGAGTCAGTTTTCAGTCTTCAGCACCAGCTCTTCAATTTACTGCCTTAGCTCCCAGGGCTTCTTTGTAAATGTATCTACAGTTAGGGACAAATATGAGACAAAGTGATCCAGACATTGAGCAGGCAGATTTTGTACAAGCTTCCCCATATTTGCCAGTGCATAACCACCCTGACTTGCAGCTCCCAGCCCAGGGCCACTGCTCCCTCATCACAGGACAGGAGGAACTCCCATTGATGTCAGTGGAAGTTATTTCTACTCTGCCACTGGAGAATGTGTTCCTTTGTGCTCATCAGGCACAACCAATCATGCCCACATCTATAGTGCAGTATATAATGCACACCAGTGCAGGCTAAGATCTGCCATGTTGCAAACTCATGATTGTATCACAGTTCTTGTGCAATTTGGTGATTTTTCCTTAAGCTCCAGCTCCTGGAGTCAATTAATTACAAGAAAATCTCAGCTTTCATATAAAAACCACAAGAAAAATTCTATATACGCAAACCGATGGGATCAAAATTAGCTGTTACCACTCAAGAAAGATCTTGGAGTTATCGTGGATAATTCTCTGCAAACATCTGCTCAATGTAAAATGGCAGTCAAAAACCTAACAGAATGTTAGAAACCATTAAGAAAGGGATAGATAAGAAGACAGAAAAATATCATAATGCCACTATATAAATCCATGGTATTCCCACACCTTGAATACTGCATGCAGTTCTGGTCATTCCATCTAAAAAAAGATATATTAGAATTGGAAAAGTCACAGAGAAGGTCAACAAAAATGACCAGGGGTATGGAACAGCTTCCATATGAGGAGAGACTAAAACGACTGGGACTGTTCATCTTAGAAAAGAGATGACTAAGAAGATCATAGACGTCTATAAAATCATGAATGGTGTGGAGAAAGTGAATAGATCTGGAGGTGTTATATACCCTTTCACATAACACAAGGACTGGGGGGTCACCCAATGAAATTAATAGGCAGTGGGTTTAAAACAAATATAAAGGAAGTACCTCCTCACACAACACAGTCAACCTGTGAAACTCATTGCCAGGGAATGATGTGAAGGCCAAAAGTATAACAGTTCAAAAAAGGGTTAGATAAGTGAATGCAGAACAGGTCCATCAGTGGCTATTATCCAAGATGGTCAGGGGCGCAACTCCATGCTCTGAGTTTCCCCAAACCTTTGACTGCCAGAAGCTGGGACTGGATGACAAGGGATGGATGGCTTGATAATTGCCTTGTTCTGTTCATTCCCTCTGAAGCACCCAGTATTGGCCACTGTCGGAAAACAGGGTACTGGGCTAGATCAGTCACTGGTCTGACCCAGTGTGTCCGTTCTTATGTTCTAGATATCAGGGTTGTGGAGAAAAGCTTGAAAACTGGCCCTAAAAGCTCCAAAACCAGAAAGCAGATAAAAGAATCTGAGCTGTATTATTTCTTTCACAGGTCATGAGTGGAGAGACAATCTCTAGATTTTGGAGGCCCTATTCATGATTTTTGAATGCTGGAGGTTGACAACACTGAGGAGAAGATTGCCAAATCCATTCTCCCTGTAGCCAGTTTTGAACTTGGAGCTTACAAGTACAAGTCCATCACAATGGGCCTGAAATCTCAGGGTGCTGCTCTGACTTCACAACCTTTTAGTTCCCAGCCACTCTCTATCAAACACTTTGCTTCCCTTCTCTTAGTTCTCACCACTTCTTTGGCCTCAAATCTCCTCTTTTATCCCTTGCTTCACAGCTGACTGTTCCCATCTTCTTGCATCAACTATCAAAATCTCGCTTCTGAGATCTCTGCTCTTTGTTTTCTGCTCCTAGAAGAGATGCCCATTTTCTCTTATCAGCAAAGGGCCAGTTGAACTCAAGGGGTTTATGTTTTTCCATAAGGTTTGGCAAATTCAATCTGCAGATTTGGGAAAAGGGGGAATAAAAAGGACGCCTATTCCCTGGCTGGCTAAGGTACCTTTGAGTGTTTAAAACAAAATTAAAAGGGGCATTAAAGTTAGATTGTACAAATACAATTGCCTGCTGGGAAGATCCCTGCAATCCATGGAACTTGAATCCAGGTCCACAGCGTTCTTACCTATCATCACACTGCAGCCAACAACTTACTGGCAGGAACTAGAATCAAAACTCCTTGAAGACCAGCTCAGATAGCGGGCATCACCCTGGAGCCTGGAACACTGGAGCTTCTGGTTGGCCCTCTCCCCCTACTTAAGCCAGAAGGAGGAACAGGAAATCATCCATACAAACTGTTGACACTGGGACGAAGTTGGCCAGTGATTAATGTAGGATGGGGTAGGAGGGACCATCTCCCCATGCCAACCAGGGTTCAGAACCAGGAGGTCATGAACTGACAGTCAAAGTCAGGAGACAGGAGAAGGAAGTGCTGGGCTCCACCATGCTTTGGGCTGCTCACCAAGCGCTATCTGACCCTGACTAAGCCTGATTCCTGACCTCCTGGTTCTGAACCCCCACTGGCATGGGAACCCAGCACCCTGCCCTATGCTAACCACTAGCCCTGGCTACTTATATCCTGGCCCTGTCACCCACTGACTTCAAAGTCAGTTTCTTCCATGATGGAAAGACCCTGGTAAACATCAGTACAGGAGCAGAAAAACCTTATACATTTTTTTTAAATGTCAGGACAGAGTATTTATTTAAAGGCTGTTTTACAGAAACTGGGATTTTTAAAATAGGTTACTTAAAGAAGTATCAAGGTGACAGTGTCACTTTAACCCCTGCCCTCTATATGTGACCCCTTCAAATTAAGGTGGCAGGATGTGGGAAGCTTACACTGCTTCTGTTCCTTGCATTGTCAGTGTTCTATGGATCAACAGAAGACATCAGCCCACAGGGCTGTCAAGCCAGCCCTCTTCATGAACATTACATTTACACACATTTAGGATGAAGTGCACATTTGGAGAACCAAAACTTCTTGGGGGGTGTACACCTCCTGCCTCCCAGGGGAGGAAAGCGTTTTGGCTGGCTTCCTTCCGTCATGGCATTTCCAGAGACATTAGGTGGAATGTGAGGCCTTTGTTATTTTGCTTTGTTAAAGCAAGAAATTAATGAGATAGTGTTTCAATTCAAAGTCCAGCGCTAACTGTAAAATCTTTAGCACAGAGCATTTTAAGTGAGCAGCCTTATTGGCCAGATTCTGAGCCATCAAGTACCTGAGCCTAAATGAACTCACAGTACCTGCTCCAAAGGCTGCCCCCAAGATTAACGGGCCCGAAGGCATGGTTCAGAAAGAGGGACCCATTCTTTGTCCATTCCTTTGACCCACTCCTAGGAACACTCATGGATATAGCCTAGAAGGGTTATTTTATGTGGGGGGGGGGGGGGTGGAGGGCAGGGAAAGTAGCAAAGGGCTTAAGTTAAGAAAGGATAAATTTACACTGAATACCAGGAAGGCCTAACTTGCAATGGCAGGTGAGTCATTAAATGACTTAGTCATGTCTGACTTATATCACCATGCAATGTCTCCTCTTACAAACCAACACTGCTGCGGGATGTTTTCTGAGTAGCACAAAGTAAGATGCAACAGAGAGTCCTGTGGCACCTTTAAGACTAACAGATGTATTGGAGCATAAGCTTTCGTGGGTGAATGCCCACTTCATCGGATGCACGGGCATTCACCCACGAAAGCTTATGCTCCAATACATCTGTTAGTGTTAAAGGTGCCACAGGACTCTGTTGCTTTTTACAGATCCAGACTAACATGGCTACCCCTCTGATACTTGACAAAGTAAGATGCAACTATTCACTTTATCTGGACCAGATGGGTGCTTGCCTTCTCTTTATCTTAGCCACACATTTTCTTTTCATCCCCAGCCCTCCTCAATTTAATCTGATTCTTCTTTATTTTATATTCTACTGACTTCTAAAACTGAGCTGTTACATGATACTTTTCAGTTGTGGAGCTCAAAGCATTTTATAAAGGAGGGCAAGTATTACCCCCATTTTACAGATGGGGAAACCGAGGCACAAAGGGGTGGAGTGACTCAGTGGGCCAGTGGCAGAGCCAGGAATAGAACCCAGGTTCTCTGAGCCTCAATTCCATGCTCCAACTACTAAAGCATGCTGCCCACTTTGCTCTTAGTTTTCTGCTCAGGCTCTCACCCTACCCCAGCCTGTCTCCTTGTTCTTTCCCCAGCCCCAGGAAACATTGACTCTCTCTTCCCACCCCCAATTTTTCCCCCTTTGGGCCATTTCCCTTCATGCACTTTATACCTGGTGAGTGGCCCCTACCATTTTTCTTTCACAAAAACATCCTTTGGCTGCTGTCCCCACAGGTTATTTCATTCCTCCAACATTTTTTCTTTGCTTTTCTCTTTCTTCCTCCCCATTTTGCATGCTCCCTTCTCTCCCTCACCCCCTAGCAATGTGAGTTCCCCTTTCTTCCTTTACCAGATCCAGGGTAACGGAGGGCTTTGCTTAGGCCTCCTGGCTCTGGCTCCCATTAGCAGCTGCAGCCGCATCTCTCTGCTGACCTGGTTGCAAAGTGCAGCCCTGTACCTAGGGGCGCAAGCGGAGCCAGAGACCCCTGGGGAGGTGGCTGTGTCTCCTGCTGGTACCTGTTTGCCTTTAGCTCTAAGGTATGGTCTCGCCTGACTCCTTCCCCCATATTCACTAAAACTCGCTGTTCTCTCCCCCATCCCTTTTCACATTCCTTCTCCCCCATCCCCCTCTTCCTTGGTTCTACCCTCCCCCTCATTTCCCCCTCCCCTTGTTGTCCCCCTCCGCCCTCACATCCTCCCTCTCTCCTCCCCTTCCCCTGGTTCTCCCCCTCCCCTCTCACATCCCCCTTCTCCCCTCCCCTTCCCCTGGTTCTCCCCCTCCGCTCTCACATCCCCCCTCTCCCTTCCCCTGGTTCTCCCCCTCCCCTCTCACATTCCTCCTTTCCCTTCCTCTGGTTCTCCCCCTCCCCTCTCACATCCCCGCTCTCCCCTCCCCTTCCCTGGTTCTCCCCCTCCCCTCTCCCCTCCCCGCTCTCCCCTCCCCTTCCCTGGTTCTCCCCCTCCCCTCTCCCCTTCCCGCTCTCCCCTCCCCTTCCCTGGTTCTCCCCCTCCCCTCTCCCAT
>NW_020664543.1:9437442-9548812 GCF_002925995.2 Terrapene triunguis | reverse complement strand
CTCTCCCCTCCCCTTCCCTGGTTCTCCCCCTCCCCTCTCCCATCCCCTGGTTCTCCCCCTCCCCTCTCCCCTCCCCGCTCTCCCCTCCCCTTCCCTGGTTCTCCCCCCCCCCGTTCTGTGGTCCCTCCCCACGGCTGGCTGATGTCACACGCCGGCTGGAGGCAGCCGGGCGATCATGGCTGCTGCCGGCTGGCGCCTCGCGCGGGGCTGCCGCTAGGTGCCCGGGATGGAGCCCGGCGGGCTCGGGGAACAGGCCGACTGGATGCGGTTCCTGCGGAAGCTCAAGGAGGTCTTCGACGTGTGCGACGAGGATGCGGACGGCTTCATCCGGGTGGAGCGTTTCGTGGCCCTGGGGCTGCAGTTCGGCCAAGGGGATGAGGTGAGAGGGGCTGGGGGCGCGGGGAGCTGCCGAGCGGGGCAACGATTCCTCCAGCCCCATCCCTGGCTCCCGGCTCCTGCCTGCCCCAGTGCACCCGGCAGCTCCCGCCTGCCTCCCCTCCCCCGTCCTGCATCCACTCCCTTTGCACCTGCAGCCTCTCGGCCCGTTTGCAGCAACTTTCCCCTGGGCTGCCCCTGCCACCACCTCCTGTCACCAGCGCTTCGCCTCTGGGCGGGGGGCTCTCCCCTGAGGCGCCCAGTACCGCAGGGCCAGGCTGCTCTCGGTCCAAGCACGTCTGAGGGGATTGCCTGGAAATGCACTTTCTCCTGCAGCCTAGAGGAGGAAGAGAGGCAATCTAGGAGCGTGGGGCGACTTCTCTGCTGATCTGACTCCAGATCTCGCTGGCCAAGGGGGACGGTGATGTTTAGGCAGGCAACCACTTTTGCCCCGAGTCTTGATGCTGTTGTCTAAGTTCTCTTGCTCTTGTCCCTATGGAGAGTAACTTCACTGAAGTCAATATTTGGGATTTCTGTCTTTGAACATACCACCCTGCTGCCAGGCAGGTAAACAGGCCAAACCCTGCCCTGCCTTCCATGCCAATAAACAGTTGGGGGTAAGGCAACTCAGCATCCAGCCCATTTTTTGGTCTGAATCAGACTGCAGGGACAGGCTCCTATTTTCTTTAGTTTATTTCCTGCCCGGCTCCTTTGTCCTGATGCAGATAGCCACCTGACTCTCAGAAACACCTGGGTTTGACCTTGTTTACAAAACTGGTCTTTCTTTCAATGGCAGCATTGACTTTCTAAGCAGAAATACACCTGCACTAGCAAACAGATGTGATGGTTCTGCTGTTCGGTTTTTTGTTGTTCTTGTTGTTGTTGTTTTTGGTTATTTTGCCAGGCATGACTGTTCTGGTGAAAGCAAAGGTTTCTCTGGCATGGTAACATTCCCTCCTTAGCGATGTGGACAATCTGAAAATAGGCTCCATAGATTACACAAACAAGACTCTCCTTCGAAATGAGTGCCTTTATTGCAAATTCTGTTACTCTGCCATGGGTCTGTCATAATTCCTTATTCAAGTAAGTCCCGTTTGGCTTTCCTGGTGTTTAAAGAACACACAGTGTGTTCTGGAATGCCCGTGGAGCCATTTAGCAGCATCATATTAATCTGCAATGACACTCACAGAAAAGCTGTGTGAGTTAGAATTATGGACCAAAGTCAGTCTGTCGTTGACACAGGTATAAATCTGGAGTCACTCCACTGGCTTCAGCGGAGCCATTACTTTAGTGGAACCATTATCACTGCATTACAGTAGTGTAAGTAAGAATAGAATTTGGCCCAATATTTATTAGAATAATTGCACGAATTTCAGTTGAAACCGTTCCTCTTAAATTATTTAGTAAAGAGAGAAATCTCAAACAAAATTAACCAGATATGAAATCTTGTATTTCATGAGAAGATTCCCCCCTTCAGAATTTGGTACCTCATCTCTGGGTCTCCACATAACAAAATGCTCTGGCACTTGAAAAAAGGAAGCAGCACAACAAAACAAAGCTGGTGTCAGGATGAAAAGTTCTGACCTTTTAAAATGCGGTAAAATAAATTAATCTGCGGAGATTGTAAAGAGAGAGACATTTATAAAGGGGTTCCAAGGAAGTACTATAGCAAAAAAGCATAATAAATTCATAGTTACTGTCAAATCAAGTTACTAATTTTTGGATCAGCACTGGTAATGGAACAAGACTTGTTAATTAAATTAAAGAAAGAGGATACAGGAGGCTCCATTTCTTGTATCTAGTCATAGACCTGTTGTTGAATATTTCTTCAGTGAGAGACTAGAGTTATTATTCAGTAACCAGTAATATAAGGAGAAGAAAGGACTAATAGGAGTGAGCTCTATTGATCTCTCTGGTTTTATTTGTCCCTTGAAAAGTTATCCATTCCTATATAAACTAAGGGCCTAAATTCTTAAATCCATGTTGCAAGAAGCATTGTACTGTGGGTGGTTTCTGTACTACTGTATTTATTTCATTCCTACATCAATAACCTTTTCTTGCTGGCAGTTAGGAAGGTTGGTGAAATTCTCTGGCCTTTGTTTTGCCGGAGATCAGCCTAGATGATCAGGTTCCTTCTGACTTTAGAATTTATGGAAATCTTTCAGGTTATTTGGAGGGGAGCAGGGAGAATAAACTGGAGATAAAAGGTTGAATCAGATGATGTCTTAAAAATGTCTTTATTTTTTTGTAGCTGAATGTATTAGAAATATGTAAAGGGGGGGACTGATGAACTAAAATATTGTATTGGGAAATTATAAACCATAAATGGTGCATTCTGAATTTTGGGAGGGGCCTAGATTACTGAATAGGTGCCAGAAAAATAAATAATATGCAAATAAGAGATTAAATTATAGACTGCAGCATATGTCTAGCTAAACAGGGTGAATGGTAATGAGAAATGCCCTGTAATCATCACTGCATTCTTGTTAGCTGTAACCGACAATGTTTGAAAAATATACTTACAAAGATGAGACGAACGGAATTTACCTCTATATCTTTAGTAGCATGCATATTACAATTTGTCTTAATTTCTCTTTGTATATGTAGTCTGATCTGAAGCCTGTTGAAGTCATTGGAAAGGCTCTCATTGACTTCACTGGGCTTTGGATCAAGCCCACAGTAGTTGTATGCTACATTGTTGCTAGATTTGGATGGACCAAACCAGAACTTCACATCTGAACTCCTTTAATTTTAGAGTGTTATGTGCATGTGGATTCATGTCCCCTGCCTCTACAGTTTTGGTTCTGGGACAACTCCTAATCCAGAAGGGTTGGTGCTATTTTCTAGCTTCGGTTGCTGCAGCTAAAATATTACCATTTGGGGCCAAAATCTCATGAGACTTGCGTATGTGATTTCAGTGCTGTTGAATCTGCTTCCAAACCTTAGCCCCGATTCGGTCTCAACCACAACCGAAGCCTGATCCTGATCATAATACTGCCTTCTCGGATTCATCTCTAATTCTTGCTGGATATCACCAAATAAAATGGGGTGAGAGTTTACAAGAAGGAGGAAATTAAGGAGGGTTAGGTGTGTTGTGGTACGTTTTGAAGCTGTTCCAACTTCACAGGATCCTTATTTTATAGACAGCACCAAGCTTTTCCAGTACCCACGTTAAGTAATCACGGTTCTTTGACATGATGCTTCAAGAGGCTGTATTTCAGATGCAGTGATGGTGTCATGGTCATCAGAGGAGCAGACTGAGTGCTCTAAGAAGGATGGCCTCCTCCACTCCCAATCAAGTTATTGATTTCCCAGTGGAATTCAGCCAAATAGGTGTGCCATGAGGCAGTGCAAGGAACAGCAGCAGGGAAATATGGAACGTGCATGGCAGGAAACAATATGAAGGGTATGTAGGGCGATCAGTGAGGGGGAGGATTTAGTGGAACCTGTAAGGCAGGTAGGGAGGAAGAAGTTTGTGGGCAGAGAAATATGGAGAAGGGAGGAAAAGACGGGGAAAAGGGAAGGAGGGCAGGGATGTCCAAAATCAGAAAAGGCATTAGGACCCCGACTGAGAAAAGTGATGATATACAAACTGCACTGTGCTATTTAGCGATGGCTGAATCAGGTCTGCTCATTTCACTGACAAAGACAAGATTATTCCCGGCACGGACAGGTTAGCTAGGAGACAGCAAGCTGGACGCTATTCTGTTCCATGCATCATTGACAAACATGCCTGCTCCTTTCTGACTGCAGGATCTTCACTGCTGGCAGTAACATAAGAGGCAGGGAAAGCCCAGCTGGCTTTCAGAGCCCAGGGGCAGAGTTTGTAGAATGGGCAGTTTGAAAAATCCTCTCTGGACTTGTCAGCTGAGCCAATTTGATATGCAAACCACTGGGAGAGATTTGCTATGGAACCGCAGACAGAGGCAATGATCCTAGTGCAGATGTACTGTAAATACCTTATTGTGGGTGGATAATGACTTTGCCATTCTGTTTAAAAAAGTGTCATTCAAAATGAACTTTGTTTACTATGTATAACTGGTGACCTCAGGAGACAGAAAGAATCAGTTCCCCAAAACAGTACAGCCATCCCAAACTTGCTTCCATAGAGGTCTAATAACAATTGTGCAGGAAAATCTGCAATGTGTCAGATTAAATTAAACCTAAGAGACGCTGCCAGAGAGCTGCCTTGTCCTCTTTAACGTATTCTAACACATGATAATTCGTTGTTTAAATGTACTTTTGGTTTTCATTCTACATTTTCTGGGCCCAATCCAGCTCCCATTAAAATCAATGGGAATCTTTCCATTGGCTTTAACAGAAGATTGATTGGACCCTATATATTAATGATTTTAGCCTTTCAGTTCTGTGCATCTGATACCTCACATGTGAAGGACCAGATTTTGCACTGTTGCATCCCCACTATCTATAACACTCTCAGCACAAATAGTCATGAGGTTGCACTAGTGTAATGAGAGTGAAATTTGGCTTGGTTAATTCAGTCTTGCCCTACTTAATCTGACAATCCTCCTCCCTGGCTTCATATATTTGTAGCCATGGCCAAGCAAAACTTTGATATTACAAATTCTTGAGGAAAAAAATCTGAGTTATTTGCCAAAGTTTGTGAGAATTTAACATAGTATGACATTTTTACCCTTTCTGTGGTTGGTAGTTTGGTTGGTTTGTGGTCAACTTGATGAAATTGATCATTCAAAAGAGATCAGGAACTTTCTGAAAATTTGCTCCAAGGCAAAATTTTGCAGCAAAACAGCAGGTTTTTGCCTGGAATAAGCAGCCCTCTTGTTCATCTGCACAGTCAAAATAACAGAGGTGAAACTTGAAAATTTTTAGCTTTTATATGATTAAACGTTGAGGTTTTTTTTTATGGCTCCTATCACTGATGATGAAATTGTTTTTCTATTGCCCTATTTAAAACTCTCTATTGCAGCAACTTTTACCCCACTCCTTCTTTGTTATACACCCTAGATGAAACCCTGGCTTCACTGAAGTCTTTGGAAGTATTGCCTTGATTTCATACCCTGTCTTAAATTAGGCTCTGAGCTCTATAGAGGCAGGGTCACTGGACCCTGATCTAGCAATGAATTCCATGCGAGTGGACCTCTGCGCCCAGCCAGGGCTCATTACAGGATTGGGGCCTTATTGTAGTTCACTGAAGTCAATTTAATTACTTTCATACTCACGGTTAAGCATGTGCATAAGTGTTTGTGTGATCAGGGTTTAGTTTTTAGCACCTGACGTGATGAGGCCCATAGGGGCTGCAGCTGTAATATAGATATTAATACATACAGGAGGGAGCAATTCATATTAAACATCAAGGGCCAAATAATACTAAGTATCTTAAATTTACATGGTGCTTTTAACCCAAAGGCTCTCCAAGTACTTTACAACATATGGTCCGAACCCTGCTGCCTCTCCCAGCCAAAATTTTCACTGGCTTCAGTGAGAGCAGGAAGATTACATATAGCTGTTGTTTTTAAGGAGGTATTGTCAACTGAAAACCATATGTTGCAAACAGACACATTTATTGTCTATGAGACCAGGAACAGTGGAGGGTGGGAGGCTTTTCAAAAGCACTGATGGGAATTCGGTGCCCAATTGTGAAAATGTCCCCCTTAGATTATTACAAGTAAAAGAAGTTTAAAGTTCCAATTTGCTTGTCACTTTTCCACTACTGAGCTTGCTTTTTCCTTTAGCTCTGGATGCTGGAAATCCATGACATCAGTTTCACTTTTGTTTATAGTCAGTGCCACTTTCTTTTTTTCTCCTTGATACAGTGCTTGAGGTTTCAAATGCTGCAAGGCAATATTTGTTGGTTTAAAAACAACTGTTTTCATTGGATTGCTTTTTATTATGGAAACATTTCTACTGAGTTTTGGTTTAATACATGCAACACTTACACGATGGCCTAACTTGAAGTAACATTTCTCTTTTACACCTGAGAGCTGCAATGCAGAATAGTTTAAAAGAGAAACAGTGTAACCCTTTCACCAGTGAATTCTTATTATTTATACTCCAATAGCATGCAGAGGCCCCAATCACGCATATAATGATAGTCCCTGCCCCAAAGATCTAAATAAAAGGGAAAGCCGTGGTGAAATGACTTGACCAAGGTCAGACAGCAGGTCAGTGGCTGAGCCTGGTATAGAACCCAGGTCTCTAGAATCCTGGTGCAGTGTCCTGTCTATCCACTAGACAATGCTGGCTCTGTTCTTGGTGACTGCATGCAAAACCCACCCCACAGATAGCTGTTATTGAAACTTCCATGTTGCTGAGCAGTTTGTTACATAAGGAGTGGAAATGCCAGCCTGCCAAATGTATGCCCACTCACCAGGGATTGTGAAGAAAGATGTGGAAAACACACTGCATTTTAAATACCGTGGCTGGATCATGTGTAATCACTAGTTGGGGAAACACTTCTAGCACTGAAAAAGCCAGGAGTTGTTTGCCATCTGATTTCTTGTTACTTAGAAAATAGTTGCACTTGCAGCTGATGTGTCTAGAGGCCTTGCAAATTACATGTTAAATGTGCTCAGGTTCCTGGCAAGGGGTTATGTGAAAGTGTGTATTTTACAAGTCTGTTGCCAGTTAATGTTTCATAATACTAGATTCTATTTAAACTGTACATTCAGTTTTCAGCAACAAGTGAAATATGATAAACATGTTGACTATTTATTTTCAGAGAAGTAATCACCTTTTGGAGCATTTTTTTTAAAAGCACAGGTGTTCATACTTAGACAGCAGTGTGCGTAATATTAAGATCAACAAATACTTGCCAGGATAGAAACAGTATTGCACTTAAGAGGGAACTTCAGCAGCGAATAAAAACCTGTAGAGTGTTATCAATTATACTGTTGTGAATTGATAGTAACTCCACTGGAGTCAGTTTCCAGGGTAGAATTGGTGAATGTGAGAGCAGCATCAGGCCAGATGTACACAGAATCCCAAGAGCAAATCCGCACCTTTCTCCTTTGGCATATAGAGACCAATAGAGTGTAGCAAAGCATCAAACTATGGGGGCATGGGAATCTTCTTCTTTGCCCCTCCAATATCTCCTACCCTGGCTCCTTAGAGCCATGATCCTTGCACATACACCCATACCGTAGGTTGTAACCCTGGATCTATGTCATGCCACGTCTTATCCCATCCTGATCTGCTCTCAAACGATCCTCTAGGGCAGTGGTTCTCAACCTGCGGGCTGCTTGCGGCCCAAACAGCATATATCTGCGGCCCGTGTGACATTCTCAGGGCCATAGAGATAGTATATACGTATTGTATGGATGTGGCACACATAACACATAGAGAGCTGCATATGCAGCCCACAATGGTAAATAGGTTGAGAATAACTGCTCTGATCTAGGAGTATCTGTTGAGGTCATGCACTGAAGCGGAGGGTCTACTGTAAAGAACTGCTCTGTAATGGCCTTCCTGTACAAAAAGCACTTCTCCATTGCAGAAGTGGTCTTACATAGCACCTACATCCCTAGAGTCTTCTCTCAGCTATGCTGGTGACAATCTAGAATTAAACCACTGAGGTATATGAAATTCCTCCTGATTTACACTAGTGTAACTGAAAACAGAATCCAGCCATGTCTTTAAATAGTTTAATGTATGCTGTAGCCTTATAATAAGCACCTACCAATATGGAAAATAAGACTTGTACCATTGAGACTTCAAAGGAAAAGTATTAGAGCATGACCAAAGGGTGGTATTATTCTGATGATAGAAGCAGAAAAGAATTACCACTTTCCTCGTGCTATGCTTTTCAGAGAAATACTTCTTGAAAGAACAAATAAATATTCACCCAGCCATGCTGAGGACAGAAGGGCAGTTCCCATGCAACAGCGTTCTCTTATAAATACCTAGGCTGGTGCACATTTTGACTCACTAAAGTAATTTGCTAATGACCAGATATTTAATATCGTTTTGACTGGGTAGGGGAAAAAAATCTACTCTGAAAACGGTACGCTCGGATGCTTAAGGGATTTTGGATTAGTCAAGGTACAGTTGCAGTAGCTTTCCTAATTCAATGCAAGCCAGTACTGCAGTGTGCTTTAAGCAAACCTACTGGTACATCCAACCATGTATTTCCAACCAGGTGACATAAAGTAGGCTTAGTCCTTATTGTTAATCATATGTTTGCTACAGCACTGTAATGAGGAGAAATGTTGTAAGGTTTGCTGTGCACTTACAAGTCTAATTTGTTATGTAATAGGAATGCATTTCAGAGCTACAAGCACTGAGAGTGGGTTACACACACACTTAAGAATTAGCTACTGCTGTATTCTGAAATACTCTATGCCAGTGATCACAATGAGTAGGCTTTTGTTAAAAACCAGAGAAAAGACACATGGTTTTAATAGTCATTCTTGAATTTTTTATTTAAATAAATCTGCTTTAGAGCTACCTTGAGAGATTATCTTTGATATAGCTACAGTGGCATTGTGTGGTCATATGATCAAATGCAAAATCTACTTGAGAAAAACCTCAACATGTAGATCCTGCAAATACAATCCAATGCCGCTTCCATTTTATACATTGTTGGAGGTACGGCTTGAAATTAGGGAGGTTAATTACCCAGCTGCTTGGCAAGACTGGATATATTCTATGTAGATTCTCTCTCTCTCTCTCTCCATGCTAGATTCAGTCTATGCTGTTAAAATGTAAAACTAGTAAGCGATTAAAAAAATTAATCGTGTTTAAATAATTTGAACTGTTAAACTGAGCGATTCTATTATTATTAAATAATAGAATACCATTTATTTAAATATTTTTGGGTGTTTTTTACATTTTCAAATATATTGATGTCAATTACAACACAGAATACAAAGTGTACTGTGCTCACTTTATCTTTATTTTTGATTACAAGTATTTGCACTGTAAAAAAAGAAAAGAAATAGTATTTTTCAATTCACCTAATACAAGTACTGTAGTGCAATCTCTTTATCATGAAAGTTGAACTTACAAATGTAGAATTACGTACAAAAAATTGCATTAAAAAATAAAACAATGTAAAATTTTAGAGCCTGCAAATCCAATCAGTCCTACTTCTTGTTGAACCAATCGCTCAGACAGACAAGTTTGCTAGGAGATAATGCTGCCCGCTTCTTGTTTACAACATCACCTGAAAGTGAGAACAGGTGTGTTCTCATGGCACTGTTGTAGCCGGCGTCGCAAGATATTTACGTGCCAGATGCACTAAGGATTCATATGTCCCTTCATGCTTCAACCACCATTCCATGGGGCATGCATCCATGCTGATGACGGGTTCTGCTCAATAACAATCCAAAGCAGTGCAGACCGACGCATGTTCATTTTCATTATCTGAGTCAGATGTCACCAGCAGAAGGTTGATTTTCTTTTTTTGGTGGTTCGGGTTCTGTAGTTTCCGCATCAGAGTGTTGCTCTTTTAAGACTTCTGAAAGCATGCTCCACACCTCGTCCCTCTCAGATTTTGGAAGAGACTTCATATTCTTAAACCTTGGGTCGAGTGCTGTAGCATTCTTTAGAAATCTCACATTTGTACCTTCTTTGCGTTTTGTCAGATCTGCAGTGAAAGTCTTCTTAAAATGAACACGTGCTGGGTCATCATCTGAGGGTATGTCTACACTACAGGATTAATCCGAATTTAGATAATTCGAATTTGGGAAACAGGTTGTATAAATTCGATTGTGCGCGGCCACACTAAGCACATTAATTCGGTTTTTAACCACATTAATTCAGTGGTGTGCGGCCACACTACCTCATTACTTTAACCACAGTAATTCGGTGGTGTGCGGCCACACTAACCCTAATTCGAATTAACAAAATCGATTTAAGCGCTACTCCGCTCGTCGAGGTGGAGTACAGAAATCGATTTTAAGTGCCCTTTAATTCGAATTAACTGGCTCTGTAGTGTGGACGGGTGAAGGGTTAATTCGGATTAACGCAGCTAAATCCGAATTAAAGTCGTAGTGTAGACCAGGCCTGAGACTGCCATATCATAAAATAAATGGCAGAATGCGGGTAAAACAGAGCAGGGGACATACAATTTCCCCCCAAAGAGTTCAGTTATAAATTTAATTAACATATTATTTTTTTAACGAGCGTTATCAGCATGGAAGCCTGTCTTGTGGAATGGTGGTCAAAGCATGAAGGGGCATACGAATGTTTAGCATATCTGGCATGTAAATGCCTTGCAATGCCGGCTACAAAAGTAATACCAGGCAAATGGCTGTTCTCACTTTCTGGTGACATTGTAAATAAGAAAAGGGCAGCATTATCTCCTGTAAATGTAAACAAACTTGTTTGTCTTAGTGATTGGCTGAACTAGAAGTAGGACTGAGTGGACTTGTAGGCTCTGAAGTTTTACATTGTTTTGTTTTTGAGTGCAGTTATGTAACAAAAAAAAAACTACATTTGTAAGTTGCACTTTCATGATAAACAGATTGCACGACAGTACTTGTATGAGGTGAATTAAAAAATACTATTTCTTTTGTTTATCATTTTTACAGTGCAAATATTTGTATTAAAAATAATATAATTTGATTTAAATGACAACACAGAATATAATATATATGAAAATATAGAAAAACATCCAAAATATTTAATAAATGTCAATTGGTATTCTATTGTTTAACAGTGTATTAAAACTGCGATTAATTGCGATTAATTTTTTTTAGTTAATCGCATGAGTTAACTGCGATTAATCGACAGCCCTAAAAACTAGTATTCTTCAGGTGTGACGTGTGTTGGTGTTCTCCAGAAATTTGCTCATGCGACTCCGGAGGGTATTCAAATTTCCAGTGCATATGGATTTTACCACTCTAATATGATTAGGCTCTGAAAAATGAGTTATGCAAAATTGTGCAAGGAAAGGTGCAGTGTTTGGGGGATACAGGAGAATTTCCAGTTGGATTCTAGAAGAAGCTAACATGGTCTCAAGGCTCCATTGTCATCTCCAGTTTAGCACAACCCATTGATAACCTGCAGAAAGCCTTTCAGGCTAACAAAGCGGACACACATTTAATTCCCTTACAATGTTCATCGAAGTAAAATGATTTCATTATTCCTTGTGCAATCAACAGTGCCGTGTTTCCCATTAATGGAATCTGATTCCAAAGCCAAACATTAATGAGCATTTTAGAAACTTGGATTTTTACTTTGTAAGGTAGGCTAGCTTCATAAGACTACTTTAACTTTGTTCATCTATGCAGGAACTACAAATGAAATCATAGCAGTGTTTAAACTGCAGTTCCTTTTGAGAGAGGTATGTTCTCAGGCCTCGATACCTGCAGATGTTGCTGAATAAATACCCATTTGTGTGTGGCAACATAGCTAACTCAGTCCAGGGTGTGATTAGGTAGATAATAGGAGGTGGCAGACACAATCGCTGGTCGTATAGAATTTGGTTTTATAACAGCAGTGTGACTATAAACAAAAGCACTGTATAATACATCTCAATTACTTGCCATTCAAAACGTAATTAAAGGCCCTCACTTGAAGGGAAAGAGAGCGTTTCCCTGTGATTATAAATGAGTGCGATTAAAAACAAAAATATCAAGAGTCCTTCCTAACTCCTGATTTTTAGTTTAGTTCTGCAGCACTCTCTGCCTCCTAATGAGTGACGGCAATTAAATGCACAGACAAAATACTTATCCAAAATACCTGTGAGACAGCATGGTCTAATGGATGGGGCACTGGGCTGGGAATCAGGATATTCTATTTTAGTATTATCTAAATGATTATGCTTTCTAACCACCATGCTAATTTATCTTTAATATTCCTTTTGCTTTAGCACTACAACTTTGGATGGTGTTTTGGACTCAATATGACAGTACAATTAAATGCATGCTGCTCTGTATGCGTATTGTAGTCCTAATAGGATGCCATGTTAATCATGTATAATTACCATTCTATTGCTGCCTTTCTGGTGTCTAAGACATGGTTCTATTTCCTTAGTTATGTATGTCTGTTCCAGCTACATATCTCAGCCCATCACCACACATTCATTTGTTCCTTGCTTTGGCTACTTTGCCATAAAAGAACTGGTGGGTTTTGGAACATGTACTTATCAAAAATTCTGAAAAATTCTGTTTATTTATGCACCAAGCCACAAATAGCTTATTTATTTTTATGATTTATATTCACCCATAATATTCTTCATAATTTCCCAGCCCTGGAAACCCACCATTATTTGTCTTCTGTTGCTGTGACACCTACTACTGCATATTTTCTCCACTCCCTCTGGGTTGTTCTGAGCATCAGCAATCACTGGGTTGTTGTGGATTTTATTTTTTGCAACAAGGAAGTGGAAACACACAAATCATTTTCTTTCCAGTTTCTGCTGCAGCTCCATGTATCACAGTGAAATGACCCTTCCTGACACAATCCAGACAGTCTTTTGAACATATGATTTTTTTTCCTACTCCACTTCTGTTGTTCTGATTTAAAAAAAAAAAAAAAGCGTACACAAACAGCTTTCTTACTGTTTGCATGTTATTAATAGATTTCAGGATCTCTGTAGCAAAATATTGTTGTTTTCATTGTTTACATATCAAGTGACTAAATGCTCACTCGAAGAACATATTTTACCTAATTAAACCATATGACAACCAGTAGTTCATGGTAGCTAATCTCTGCAACAGCTATGAGTTTAGAGCTATTTCAGTCAGAAAATCTGATGACAAGAGGATGGATACAGAGAGGGACAAAATAGCCTCTACTCATTGTTTCCTCTTTGATCCCAATCCAATAGTCTATTCCACGATTGGAAAATATTACAGTATCCTACAGTAAAGACAGCAACTCTGCATTTTATATCAACGTTGCTTCTGGGAACTATAATGCCGTAGAAAGCTGCAGTACAGTTGTTATAGGCGTTTCCTTGTTAGAACTTGCTTGGGTTCCAAGCACTAAATCAAAATTCAATGGAGGCCACTCAAAGACTGGCTAAATACATAATCCGGGGGAAAGAATACTCGAATGTGGAGGAAGGGATCCCAGGAAACGAAAGGGTAAATGGCAAGGGGCAGATTTTGTCATCGCTATTCAGTGGGACTACGAGCGGCATCAATGTGAGGAAGAGTGGCAGAAATTGGCCCCCCAGGAAATCTTGGTCCCACTGAAATCACTATTGAAATTCTAGTACATTTCAGTGGGAATCGGGATTTGACCCGAGGATTCTACCACATTCCAGCTGGTCAGCAGGGCAAACTCTTCCTCTTTCCCTCCATATAAATGTAAGATTCCGTCCCTGCAAATGGCACTTCCAAATAACCACAACCCCAAGACAACTCTAGAAATGGCCACCTTATGCCAAGAGAAGCTTTTGGATTTGACCTGTCTCAGAGGAGGAGGGTCAAACATTTCTAGTAAGGGCCAGACTGTGATATCCTTATTCCCCTTGACTAGTCCCATTGATAGGGCTGCTTAACATAAGAGTATGGCAATTGAGCACTGTTCCTGTCTCCTTTGAATCTACAGTACAGTTGCAGTGCCATATATAGTGCAACCGACTAAGTGAAATGTAGAACATAGGGCTGGAAGGGACCTCCTAGCTCAGAGTGTCCAGTCCCCTACTGTTGCAAGCAATCCCACCATAGAATCCCATTCCCAAATGTAGCTGTGCCCAGTCCACAGAGGATATGTGCCTGTCACAGCTCCAGCAAGCAAGCTGTGGCTCTGTAGCTCAGGCTGTATGTGTTTAACTCTGGAAGTCTCTAGTTCAATCCCTGGTGTATCAGCCAAGATGGCACAAGCAGAGACGTATTTGACTACTCACTGCAGCAGCGGGCTTGCTGACAGCCCTCTCCCATTGGGCAACAACAGGGTGGTTTGCTGGGCCAGCCCATTCAAATGCAATGGCAGTGAGAGTGGCTGAAAGGTAGTTGAAGCCAAGCAGTTTGTATTCTGTAAAATTTTGTTTCATGGTAGTTTAATTTTCACACCCTGCTATTGCAGGCTGCATGCAGCCTCAATAATGATTGCCAAGCAACACTGCATTTACTTGCCACGTGACGCCTCTGCTGAACTGGATTGTGTCTCTGCAGAGGGTAGTAACTTTATAGGCCAATTTCACATTAAGGAGAGTGGCATTTAGTGAATGGCAGCATAATTGCCAAACAACACCTTGGAGAAGACAGCTCAGCAGTGTTGGGGTGGGAGAGAACATGATGCTGACGAAAGCACCGTGGATAACTAGAGAATCAACTCAGCAATTCACCATGAGCCATGGACATTTGGATTCTGGACTTAAACCCTTCTTTAAATGGACACAGAGCAACTTTAAGTAAATACAGATGCGTCCATGGGTCAGTAAATTAAGGTTTGTCTGTAGAAGCAGCAGCAGCTGGAAGAATTTTGTAGAACATACTCAGAGGCATCTCTCGTTCGGTATAAAAGGGGAATCTCAGGAAAGAAATTGGATGCTTATTGATTTGACTGGACTGCTGGAGTCAGGAGAACACCAAGGCTGTTAGTGTATCAGTGAGAATGCTCTGTGGGGGAAATACTGCATTGGCCCAGAAGCCAGTTGGAGAATCTAATATCTCTTCTCCATCTCTTACAGAGTCTTAAATATATTCATATAAACTTGTGGGTTTTAGGGAGAGGAGGAATGATCCCATTTCAGTGCATCTCCCTGCACTTTCTGCCTAATTTTGGCAGATACGTGGGTCATTTCCAGCCCTCCTATGTGTCAGTGGGAGTTCTGCCAGAGTAAGCACTGCAGGATTCTCCCAATATTATCATCATTTTTTTGGCTGTAGCTTGCCATAGGGCTGGGTCGTGGTTGCCTTATTGCTCCCTTCATTTCACAGTACTTTGTTGTAAGTTCAGACTGTGGTCTTGAGCACATGAGTTTCTGGCTGGGTGCAGCATTTGCTGTGGCCTGTCTTGAGTGTGAGGCTCTGCTCTGAAGAACTAATCACAGGTTCATTCCATCACTTTGCACTAAGCAGGAATACCAGGGGAGCTGAGGGAGTGTGTCTGGGCCAGTGCACTGGGAGAGACGGTGACCGAGGCTGATAAAACCTAACGTGCTGAGAACTTTCTGCAAGGAAAGAGTATTTGCTCCTGCTTTAATCTTTTCAACACTAGTAAAAGATTTCATTGTACCTGCATAACGTTCTATGGACAGCACCTTGCACAGTGGGGGCCAGTCCCTGATTGGCGCTACCACCGTAGAAACAGTAATAGCTGTTGGGGTGCTTTCAGAAGGAATTCTCACTGGTGCTTTAAATCAAGATTTTGAGTGAGCAGATCTGAAAGCCCCCTTTAAAAAAAAATTCAGAACTACACTGAGAAGAGCAATTGTGTTTTTCTTCACTGAGAAATACCCAGGAGTTCTTAAGGAAGTAGATGTCAGGCAAATTGTGGGTAACTATTAGGGTGACCAGATAGCAAGTGTGAAAAATCATTATGGGGGTGGAGGGTAATAGGAGCCCATATAAAAAAAAGCCTCAAATATCGGGACTGTCCCTATAAAATCGGGACATCTGGTCTCCCTAGCGACTATATTCCTGTGAACTCCATGACCTGGTATATAACGTCACCTGCAGGTGGGGCTGATTGGTTGGTTGGTTTTCCTCTTAGTTTTTCTCTCCTGCCATTTTCTGGTTTGGAGTTTTATATTCTCAGACTTCAAAAGTGGTTAAGAATGTCCCTGGTGTGTGTTAAAGCCGCTCCCAGCAATGCCTGCTGCTTAACTGAGCATAGCTGGTGCTGATTTTATCTGGGAAGAAAATGGGGGGGGGGTCTTACTGGCAAAAAAGACCTCTTTCCCTTACTTTTCATCATCTTTCTCTTCCATCTCAGAATTTTTAGCTCGGATGATAAAGGGAGAGTATCTCTGAAGGATTAGAGCCCGCACATATGGACAAATCCTGTTATTTGTGAGTGGGGTTTCCTGGAGAAAGGCATATGGAGGAACATGTGGTAAAAGATTGCTGAGACTGAGAGCTAGAGCTAAGTGTGCAGCATTCAGAGAGTAGCCAGGTATCCAGCGCTTCCCATTCTGGTTTTAGGGGAGAGTCCCAGGACCAGATCCTTGGCTCAGCTAAGGCCACTTTGCACTGCCAGAGAAGTGTCCAGTGACCTTAAAGCTGCCCTGGTCTGTTTAAAGCTGGCATGGTTGCCATGGGTCTCAAGTAGGAGTGGAACAGGCCTCAGCCCTTTGGCTGAGTAACCAGTGAGTAAAGGAAAGGCCTCAGAACTTCAGGATGGCAATCTCACTGGAAAATACAACATTCTATTTGAAAGCAAAGAATCAGATAGCGAGTTAGGAGGCATCTGGAAGGAGCTGGATATATTGTGAGGATCGGCAGCTTGATCTTTATTAATTTGATCTGATAAATCCTTTTAATCCACACAGTTTTGCTCTTCTCATTGGATAATTACTAGTGCTGAAAATTTCCTTGGAGGAAAATTGCACTCTGAAAGGGTGATGCCTTTTCACTTCCAACTTACGTCTCTGTGGCCCATTCAAAGCTCTTGTGTCCAGTTTGCTAGATTTACTGGAAAGGGGATGTTTCATTTGCTCCCAGCCAGATGGTCTAACATGCCTAGTTTAGAGAATGAAACTGGTTTGCATGGGTTGTTGCCAGCAGCCATCATATAAAAAAAAAATCTAAACTTGCTTTCTGTCTGCTCCTGGCAACTATGTGTGAAGCAGATATGGTGTCTGTCATAAATTCTGCATGTCAAAGGGCTGGAATATGAAAACCACCTCTTGGGGCCAAAGAGATGGATGTGGCCAGGAAAACCATTCATGAATGACAAATGGATATTAAATTCTCTCATAGGAAGTACCAACTTTAGAAAGGAAACAATACTCCTTTTCACCTGAAAAAAAACGTGGGGTGATAAAATAACTGAGCTTTGCCCTCAGTGAAGTCAACGGCAGTTTTGCCAATCTAAACAATTCATATTCTGATCCATAAAGCCAATGGCCTCCCCCAAATCCCTCTAGTGTACCCACCTCTACTGTGATGCCTTTAAGAAATCAGCTAATCGGTGATGGCTGGGCTAGGTGGGTACCTGCTTGAAATGAGCTTTATGCAGACATGGTAAATGATTTAAGTTCTCCCTGATTTTAGGCAGAGTCACACAGATAATCTCAGTGGAAAGTAAAATCTTGGCGAAAAATCTTCAGTCCAAAGTATTGGACAAAAACATGTTTTCCTTCCTTCAAAACCAGATCCAGGTGACTTCTCTTCCTTCCGATATATTTTTGTCATTGAACAAACATAGTAATTATAACCATTGCAATGGATATCCCATTGGTCACGGGTCTATTTCAGTCCCTCCGTGGTCCTCTGAGGATGTACCAGGACACCTGCAGATCGTGTTCTGCAGAGACGTTGTGTTTAACACTGATGGCTCATGCTCCGTGTGGATGAATCCTGTTCTGTTGCCTCACTCCAAGTACCAAGGAACAGCTAGTACTGCTTAGTGATCTTCCATGTCAGCAGTTCCTTTGGGGCAGTCAAATTGATTTTCTGCACATTGGCACATGTGAATCCAGATTGCATCGCGCATTTCATTGCCTAAGGGTGTGCAGTGCTACCAGGAGTAGAGGACGGAGGAACCATACAGTAGCAGCATATAGAGTATTAGAATTGATGACAACCTCAGGGGAATCAGTGTGAACAGACTGTACTAGTGCAGATCACCAGCTCTGTTTCATGATCTCAAACAATTTGTTGGCCCTATATGGGCTGCCCCATGTTGCTAGATATTATTCAAAGGGCTACCTGTGCACATTATTCAGGTCTCACCGTATGCTTGCCCATCCCTATATGTTGTTTTTTAGTGATCCACTTCTCTTCCTCCCCCTCCCATCTAGACACTATGATATTCCACTCCATTGATCCAGAGTCTGGAAGACAGCTGGAAAAGCCTCCTTCCAGCCATCACACTTGCTTTCAGCACACAGCCAATGTTCCCTACAAACAGAATAACACACGTGAGTCCATTAAACGTGTGATGGCGAATGTAAAAGAGGGAGATGAGAATTAAATTGGCCATTTTGTGTAAATGGCGACATGAAACATGAATCCCTTCCTGTGCAGAAATGCCAATAGCCCCTCTGCTGTGTACTCTGGTTACCCAGCACTGAACCCACACGGAGATCAAGCCAGAAAGCCCACTTCACCCAGAAATTAACAATACACAAAGAAAAGCAAAGAAAAGAAGGACACTGAGTTGTTATATAGTCTTCTTCTCTTTGTCTCAGGAGGTCAATTGGCTGGAGCCCACAATAAACATACTGAGTTGGACTTATTCCTTCGAACTATGCAACCCCACCAGTATAACTGAGTATAAGTGACTGGCAGAGCTGAGGGCAGAAGTTGGCCCATTGGTCTCTGAGCACCTCTTAGGAGGTACTGTCATTTTCTTTTCCAGCCCAGTTGAGTTCGTCCCTACTCAGAGGGTCTGCAATTCCCTTGCTGGTATTTCTTTGGGCTCATTATATCTCAATGTGTTGTGGTAGGGGGCTAAAGTTGATTTAAAGTGGCACGGTCAGTTCTTTCTACCACCTAGATATAGTAATTGTACAGCAAATTAGCTCCTTTCAAGAGGTAAATGTGTAGCTTTGGAGGAGTCAAAGTAGATATAAACACGAATGATTTACACAACATTTCAGGTGGAAGCCCTGCTTGACAGAGTTGACTTGGTAGAATAATGTGACTATAAATTACCTCTGGGATTATTACAGCAGCCTGCTGCTTTTCACCCCTTTTAATTAATGCCACTGGCTTTTTAGCAATATGTGTTGTTCAATGGCACATCTCTTAATTCAGAGCTTACCATTGTTTGCATTTTTTAGAAGATGCCACTCTATTTTCTAGCCGCATTGCCCTGGATTCCCAGGGGATCGGAGGGAGAGAGAAGGATTTTAGACTGACCTCTCACAATAGAGCATTTTCTGTAGTGTCTGTCTTTGGGGATAGGTTTCAGATTCTGCCTTATTTCTGTGGTACTTACGAAATCATTTGGCCTAATTTGCCTTTCGCTTACCCCGAGGTAACTCTATTCGTTGGTGTGAAGTGAACACTAGGCCCATTATCCATGCTGTGGTAGGTCCAGTCCACCTGACATTCGACTTCTCTAGCCCATGGAAGCAATTCCATGGGTGGCTTCCCCGGAGGCTATTCCTGGTCCTGAAGCATAAATCTCCTCAGCCAGGAGGATGCAGGCTACCCAGTTAAGCATTCCAGGAAGCTCCAAATGCAGAGGCAGAGACACAGCAGCTCTGGGGCAAAACCAGCTCTAGATTTTGAGAAACCCTGTGTGAGATTTTTGGGGTCCCAGTGAGACCTCTGTCAGTTGTGCAGCGCATTTTGTGGGTAGGGCAGGGAAACTTGGCAGTTGTCGTTAGTGGTTTGAGCAGGAAGAGTGCTAGCAGCTAGTAGGAGTTGGGGACTGGGGTGCTGGGCCCTCAAGTTCATCTCAAAAGTTGGGGGGATAGCAGCTGACCAAGCACGTGTTCTAGGCTGACTTTGCTCTTGGGAATGAGGTAAGGGAAGAGTCAGAGTGCACTGCAGGCCATGACAAATGGGCAGTAAATGTCCTGTATAATATTCCCATTCCTCTGCTGGCACTGAGGCCCGGCAAAGAGCAACTTTAGCAGTACAAGTATGGGGGTCGCTGGGGAGGTCTCCAGAATAGAGCAGAGAATGGGAAATCAGGTCTTAGAGCTTGATTTTAAGAGAGGCTGAGCACTTGCAACTCCTGCTGATTTCAGTGGGAGAGATGAGTGCTCAGCATGTCTGAAAATTAGGCCTTAACTAGTGCGTGCCTCAGTTTCCCCATTGTTAAATGGGGATAATAATATTCCCTTTATCTGTTTCCGAGAGGTATTATGAAGTGCAAAGTGTTTGAGACGCATGATCCAATCCTCAGAGAGCAGGTGTTGGAGCAATGGGAGGTATCATTATAATTACAGAAACCCTCTTAAACTTCCAATTCTTTATTTACTCTCCCACTCTTGCTATAGATAGAAACGTTTGCCTTTTATGTGCAGCCTTTTGCTCATTGTGCCTGATTCAGTTCAGCAGCACTGTCATCAATAACATCCATTGTGTGTTGTCACCAACACTGATCTGTGGCTTCACTGACTGAATCAGGCGGATGGAGCAGGCTAAGAGTAAAGGGAAGGAAAATCTTCTCTCTGCAAACAAATATTTTGATAGTCAACAGTAAAAACAAAGGAAATACGGGGAGATAAGTATACCAAGAACGATCACTTTAGCATAGATACAGTATTTTTTTAAAACAACTTTGCCAGAATGCAGGGACTGCCCTTTAAAGAGAAGCTGCCACGCTGGAATGGAAATTAATTTAAGATCAGAATACGTGTTCAGTGCCCCCAGTAAGCAGACTCTGATGGCAGTTCAGCACAGGAATGAGTTTTAACTAACCTTTTAAAAATCCATTCTTCCCCATGGATTTCATGGGATTCTTGATACCAGTGATGCAATTGCAAACCAGGGAATGCTAAGGGATTTCAAGAGGGGGAAAATGCATACAAAGATAAATTTAAATTGAATTCCCTCCAGACCCGGTTAGTGCTTTTGGCGCATTTCTGGCTTAGTTCAGTTTTCACTGTAGCGTTGGTTTTGCAACTGACCTTTTAAATCCCAGTGTCTTGATATGAATTGCCAGGACCGGCAATTCATTACTAAATTTGTAGTTTACCTGCAAATATGTTTTGTCTAGTGTAGAATTTGTCTTTTCCCCAGACTATAGGAGCTCTTAATATCCACAAAGATTAGGCCCTGAACCTGCAATGGAATCTGCGTAGGGTGGACACTATGCCTGAGCGTAGTCCCATTGGTGTCCGTGGAATTTCATTCAGCCAGGGACCACCCACAAGGATCTAGTTAGACGTCCAGTGCCTTAGGTAGGAAGGATGCTCTTCTTATTATTAAAATATAGGAATGGGAGTCGACAGGTTTTATTCCCGGTTCTGCCATAGACTTCCTTCCATAATGTGGGCATTGGTGTGGGTTGTTTTTTAAGCCGTTAGGGTTTATGCTTACCAGTTTTCCTTTTCAACCATGAAGGATAAAAACTTCTTTTTAAAATAAAAACTGAGATTTTCACGTAATCACAGGACTCGGGGAGCTGGGCTTCAAGAAACACACCAAATATTATTTAACAGGCAAACCTCACAGACATGAGCAGGCTCCCAACAAAATTATCACAGCTGCATCCTGCGTGACTCTCTGTGTTTGTCAATAGCATTTATCTACTTCAAAGAGGTGGTTGCGAAGAAAAATTAATGAATATTTGTAAAGCTTGTGTAATCCTCTGATAGTAACTGCTATAAAGGGGCAAATTATGTTGCTGTTATAATTTTGAAATATTCATATGACAGTAGTGCTCAAAGGCCCTGATCAGGATCAGGGCACCATGTGCTGAGTGTTGTACAAACACAGATAAAGAGACAGTGCCCACAGGCACATGTAACTTAACCTTATAGCAGCCCCGTGAGTAGGAAGGTAAATACTCTGATCCCCATTTCACTGGGGTAACTGAGGCAGAGGTTTCGATGGCTTGGTCAAGTCCACAGAGGGAATCATTGACAAGAGGTAACATTTAAAATGTGCCAGATTTTTAAAAGTATTTAAGCACCTACCGATGAAAGTAGTTGCCTAGTGGGATTTTCAGAAGTGGCTATGTGTCTATCTGCATCTTTGGCTACCTAAATACCTTAACAAATTTGACCCTTAATGATGTGAGAGTCTTAGGGCTTGTCTAGACAAACAGGACATAAACCTACAGCGTCCCAGCCCGCCGCACGGTAGCCGTCTGCGTGGACCCTGCTGCCATGCACTAAAACTTCCCTAGTGCGTGTTGACCTACTTCCATTTCAAAGTGGAGTAGATCAAAACCCACTAGGGAACTTTTAGTGCAGGGTCCATACGGACAGTGTGCGGCAGGCTGGGACGCTGTAGATTTCCATCCCAGCTGGCCATGTACCAACGGGTTGTTTAGACAAGCCCTAAGTCTGCTTTTTAAAAGCGACTTGGGCACTTACAAACTTAAGTCAATGGAACTTAGGCTCCTGTGGGCCCAAGTCACTTTTTAAAAGGGGACTTAGGCTCCCAAGTAATTTAAGTGCTTTTGAAGATGTTACCCCTGGCCTAGATTTGAGCCCAGGAGTTTCTAGTTCCTTGGCCACTGGACTGTACCTCTCTCAACTGTTTAAACACAGCTATTTCCCTCCTGATAGTAGAGGCTGGTTGTGCTTTCTGCTATTAATGAAAGAGCTATAGCTCCCTTTAGGTGAGTTTTCAGTGATATTTATTGCCTAGCATATCAGAGACTTTATAACAAGCTGCTGTGATTCCCAGGAAGGTTTGTGAAATCGCTGTTAAATGGGTCACTATGCATCAGACAACATAAACAAGTTCAATGCCGCTTCTTGGAAGTGGTAAGAAACAAAGGCTTATCATGATGCCTATCCGTGTGTGAACTGCTGTTTGAAAAAGACCCCATGCACAACTCCTAAATGTTCAGATCTATTCAACTAATATTTTTTTAAAATTCACCAGTCTTTTAGTGCCGGACTAATAGATTTAGGTCACAGCCTGTCAATTAACGTGACTCAGCTGTGTGAATAAATGAGCGCACTTGATCGTGGTTTGAATTTACACTTCCAAATGTCTTAAGAGGTAATGAATATTCACAGTCTCCCACATGCTAGGAGACCTGAAATGGAGGCTTAGCTTCCCGCAGACCTGGATCTTTCTCCACACACGTTGTTAGAGCCGTGCCATCTTAGGATGCTGGAGGACGGCATTGGTAATAATTTTTTTTTTTTGAAATGTCACTAGTGGGAATGCAAAAGAATGGAACTGCTGCCTTTGAAAGCCAGGTAAGGTTGCCAGGTGTCTGGTTTTCGACTGCAATGCCTGATCAAAAAGGGACCCTGGCAGCTCCGGTCAGCAGTGCAGCGGGGGCCTGGCGCTAAGGCAGGTTCCCTGCCTCCTCCACGCAGCTCCCGGAAGCGGCCACCAGGTCCCTGCAGCCCCTAGACACATGAGCAGCCAGGGAGGCTCCGCGTGCTGCCCCCGCCCCACGGGCCGGCTCTGCACCTCCCATTGGCCGGGAACTGCAACAAATGGGAGCTGTGGGGGTGGTGCCTGCAGGCACGAAGGCAGCGCACGGAGCCTCTCTGTCCACCCATGTGTCTAGGGGCTGCAGGGATCTGGCAGCTGCTTCCTGGAGCGGCAGTAAGCGCCGCTGGGACCCTGCACCCCGAACCCTCTCCCACGCCCCAACCCCAGCCCAGAGTTCCCTCCCGCACCCAAACTCCCTCCCGGAACCCACACCCTTCCCGACACCCTGCCCCAGCCCCTTCCTGCACCCCAAACCCCTTATCCCTGGCCCCACCCCAGAGTCCTCACCCCCCCACACCCCAACTCCCTGCCCCAGTCCAGTGAAAGTGAGTGAGGGTGGGGGACAGCAAGCGAGGGAGGGAGGGGGGATGGAGCG
The DNA here is from genome assembly GCF_002925995.2 of Terrapene triunguis. Classification (NCBI taxonomy): domain Eukaryota; kingdom Metazoa; phylum Chordata; order Testudines; family Emydidae; genus Terrapene; species Terrapene triunguis. The sequence goes on along the minus strand of NW_020664543.1, from coordinate 9,524,935 downwards.
AGTGGGGGTGGGGCCTCGGAGAAGGGGTGGGGCCTCAGGGAAGGGGTGGGGCAGGGGCGGGGCAGGAGTGTTTGGTTTTGTGTGATTAGAAAGTTGGCAACCCTAAAGCGAGGTTACATCCTGCTGTATTAATGCTGTAGGACACATTTTCCTCTCAGCACCACTCTGTTTGACTTTAAATGGCGTTGCACAGGTGTAACACAGAGGAATTTGACCCTATATTTTGCAGACATTTAGGGGTGAAATTCAGTCCCTGGGCAGAGGCGACACAAGAGCGATCCACTACTTAATAGGGCAGCTGCTGCTCAGCTCTTTCTGAAAACCAGACCCCACTAAGGTGTCTCAGGCTGGGTGCCCAAGATGACTCATGGCTTTTGAAAATCGGGTATGATATAAACACTGTTCATAGTCCTTTGGGGTTGATCAGGATTGTAAGCTCGTTGGGCAGGGAATGGTTTTTTTGTTCTGTTTGTTCAGCATCTTGCACAATGAGGTGCTGCTTCATGACTGGGGCCTGTAAGCATTACCACAAAACAAATAATAAATCTTATTAATATCTTGCTTCTGGACACATCCCGATGTCTCTCCTTTCACCCCTCTACACCTCATGCTCCTGTTTCCTGTTCTTCCTAAGCAAACTCAGATCATTAATTTACTATAAAATTCATATCTGAACAAATCTTCCTGCTCATGAAATCACCTTGACTGAGTGACACTAGCATGTGGCAAGGGACTGCTATGTATATTTTGCACTTTCCATCAAAGCTTAGTCTTTGGGGTTTTTTTAAAAAGACGTTGCCTTAAAAGGCCAATTATGGCTCTCTGTGCGGTGGTTTTCAGATCTGGAAATCTGTGCTCTCACTAGAACCCACTGATGGAATATTTATAGGCTAAATTCATCCCGCGTAGCAATGGGCGCAACTCAGCTGGCTTCAGATGATCAAATACGTTTCACTTTGACTGAGCCTTGTAAACGTGGGGTGAAGTCCAATGAGAGTTTTGCCATTGATTTCAACCGGGCCTGGATTTCAGTCATGCTCTTTACTGGCATACAGATACCTGAACTAAGAAAAGCTGACAATGGATTTGTTGGGGGAGAGGGGTTTGTTTTGTGTTTTGGTTTTTTGCTTGAAGCAAACAAAGGGACTCCTTGCCAGAGCTCCTTGGCCAATCATCTTGAAAGATCTGACATCAAGGTTGCTGGACAAGAGGAAGGGAGTTGGCTCCATTAGGGAACTCTTAAATGAGAAGGAAAAAAGACTGGAACACCCAGGCAAAGTTCTCCTTGGTGAGCTGCTTTCAGTGCCCTGCACATGCTGGGCCTGAGTTCCAGCTGATGATAAAGTCAGAGGTGACCGGGATAAACCAGAAGGTATCTGGGTGAGCTGTAAAGGGTATTGAGTTGCAGTGACAGGCTCAATACGTGACCCTCAGAAAGCTGCTGCTGATCCACATTTCCTAGTCTGGAAAAAAAATGAGAAGTACATGATTTGTTATCAAAGCTGAACAGATGATTAATGCGCAGACAGACATTTCAGACATTTCACCGATATGTCCGTGCTGTAATCCCAGAATCCCTGATGCCAGAGAGCAGTTTATGGAGCCCTGTTTCTTTGTGCTGAAATCAGTTATTAAAAAAAAGTGGCAAGATAGTTTCTAAAAGGGGGGGGGGGGGAAAGAGCTCATTACCAACAGCACATTTCACCGAAATCAGATGCTGCATGCAGAATTGTACCTGCTTCAGATGGGGGGATAGCTCAGTGGTTTGAGCATTGGTTTGCTAAACCTAGGGTTGTGAGTTCAATCCTTGAGGGGGCCATTTAGGGATCTGGGGCAAAAAGCTGTCTGGGGATTGGTCCTGCTTTGAGCAGCAGGTTGGACTAGATGACCTCCTGAGGTCCCTTCCAACCCTGATATTCTATAATTCTAAGGTGAGGTAATATCTAAGTATCACCAGCCATTGATGGATAATTTGGACCATGGTCAGAATGTGTCCATCTGAAAAAGGCAATGAATGGGGAAAATGTTCCGCAAAACATTTGAGCACATGCTTAAATCCCATTGAAGTCAGTGGGACCAAGGCACATGCTTATAGATAAACATGTGTAAGTTCTTTGCTAAATAGGGATGGCTTTAAATGTTTGCAGCTGAGCATGCTCTTAAGTGCTTTGCTGACCTGGGGCCTTAACCCTCATGGAAAAGACCTATATGATGAAGTAGCATCCTGTATGGTTTTAATAGGATTCTATAGAAAATCTTTAAAAACCTATAGAAATTAATAGAAAATTATAACTTTTCACTATTTTAACCATACAGAATTCCACAGCAGGAATAAACTTCTTTATTAAATTCTAAAAGCTGGTGCATAAAAAAAAAAACTTACCAATTCTGTTCAGTGCCATAGTACTTTTCCGTAAGGGAGGTTAATTTATTACTTGATTCAATTTTATTATCTGTAAGAAGAGCAAAGCAATAGAGGGAGGTTATGAAATCATCTTCATTAAAGAGGTTCAGGACTAGACTAGATGCTGTCTGTCAGGGATGGTGTAGAGATTATGTCAGTCTTCTCGTGATGTAGCAGAGGAGACTAGATGACCCAGAAATAGTCGTTTGTAGAGGTGATTCTAGGAATATGCCAGGCTAGAAAATAGAGTAAGGAGAACCAGAAACTACTGTCCCTGGGAACGTGGGATTTGATGCTGCAAGGTGAGGATCACTCTAGTCCTGAGCCAGCAAACCACTTAACGGTAAGCGCATGAGTAGCTCCACTGCCTTCAACGGGACTTCTCATCGCCCTGATGTCAGAAACTCATCCCCGTTCAGCAGATCACTTAAGCACATGCTTAACGTTGAGCAGATGCTTGCGTGCTTTGCTGGATTGGGGCCAGACTGCTCAGCACTTTGGAGGACTGAGCCTTTAAAGCACAGAACAACATTGGGAAGCTGCAGATCCCACTGTTCTCAAATAAAGTGGGCCATATATTTTCCAGCAGGGTTTCAGTCAACACTGCAAGATCAGATGCATCTAACATTCAAACAGAGTGTTCAGATGACGTATCTGCTCTTGGCACAAATGTTACCTGTTCTTTGGCAATGACTTTTGATGCAGGTGATCTTATTGCCAAAGGGCCACCTTTTGTCACTCTGATCCCAAACCACTAACTGTGCAAAGGGCTTTCAAGTATATGGATAAAATAAATGGAAGTACAGAGCGAAGAGAAGAAAGTCTTCTTCGTTGGATTACTTTGAAAGGCTAAATTGCCTTTTTACTTTTAATAAATAAGGACCCTTTAAAATCCTCTTTAATCTTCTGGCAAAGAACAATCTGAGAGCTCTTGGCCGCACACACTGCAAAACAAAAGATGTAAAAAAACAAAACAACCTTTGATGCAAGTCCCTCCATTTACATACTGGAATTAAATCTCATCTATTAAAATAACACTGTCATAGAAAAGATGCGTTTGTCTGTCCCTATTATCTTACTTTGAGTACATAGCATCTAAGATAACCTTCAGATATACTTCATGATTTCTTAATAGCTATGTTCTTATAAGTCAATGAGCAATCTGTGCAATCAAAATAACCACGCAAATGATTTACCCTGAGAGTAGTATGCAATTGTCTGATTACTGTTGTTCACCTAAATCCACAAATAGGATGAACTTTGTTACTCTGGCAGTATTTTAACTACAGGTATAATGACACAGTCTACTCAGTGTATGTCTTCACTACCGGCTGGATCGGTGGGCAGCGATTGATCCAGCGGGGATCGATTTATCGCGTCTAGTCTAGATGCAATAAATCAATCCCCAAGCGCTCTCCCGTCGACTCCTGTACTCCAGCTTGGCGAGAGGTGCAGGCAGCAGTCGACTCACCCCGGTGAAGACACCACAGTAAGTCGATCTAAGTACGTCGACTTCAGCTACGTTATTCCCGTAGCTGAAGTTGCGTAACTTAGATCGATTTCCCCCCCCCCATTGTAGACCAGGCCTCAGTCATTTTGCAGTGATGGCTGGAGCAGACTTAGTGAGTTTGGAGAAATAAACTCAAAGAGTCTCAGATCACCCCTGTACTTTTCAAATGTTCCTGCTAGGCAAATGTTTGTCTCTGCAATAGCAGAAGTCCTAAGGAGGTAGGTGTGCACCTTATTGTTGCAATTCTTGTGAATGTAAATTCCGACTCTTGCTTTAACATTAATATACCTAATGAGTAAAATCCTTGCCCCACTGAAGTCATTTGCAAAACTCCCATCACTTCAATGGAGCCAGACTGTCACCCATTGAGAATAATGGATAACCATGTAATATACAGAGCTAAATTGAGCTCTGATGTAAATGGACATAACTTCATTAAAGCTAGTTGAATTGGACCCATTGACATTCAGGTTGAATTTGTAGAATCACAGAAATGTAGGCCTGGAAGGGGCCTTTGGAAGTCATCAAGTCCAGCCCCCTGAGCGGAGGCAGAACAAGATATACCTAGATCATCCCTGACTGGTGTTTGTTCAGCCTGGTGCTTATAAACCTCCAGTGATGGGAATTCCCATCATTAGGTTAGATATTAAGAAAAACTTTCTAGCTCTAAGGGTAGTTAAGCTCTGTAATAGGCTTCCAAGGGTGGCTGTGGAATCCCCATCATTGGAGGTTTTAAGAACAAGTTGAACAAACTCTTGTCAGGGATGATCTAGGTTTACTTGATCCTGCCTCAGCACCAGGGGTTGGACGTGATGGCCTCTCGAGGTCCCTTCCAGATGACCTTTCTGTTATTCTATGAAAAATCTTATTAAAATCAAGATATATCACATCTGCTTCCACCCATCCGCTTGTCACCCTGTCAAAGAAGGAAATTAGAGAAGCAAGGTGTGTGAGCTAATGACTTTTATTGGACGAACTTCTGTTGGTGAGAGAGACAAGGAAATTAGGCTGGTTTGGTATGATTTGTTCTTGACAAATCCATGCTGGCTATTCCTTATAACCCTATTATCCATGAGGTGCTTACAAACGGATTGTTTAATAATTTGTTCTAGTACCTTTCCAGGGATCAAAGTTAGGTTGAATGGTCTATAATGTACCAGGTCCTCTTTGTTCCCCTTTTCAAGAAAAGGTTTGCCCTTCTCCAGTCTTCTGGAACTTCCTCCATAAGTTCTCAAAGAGAATTGCTAACAGTTCTGAAATAGCTTCAGCTAGTTAAGTATCCTCGGATGAATTTCATCAGGCCCTGACAACTTGAATACATCTTACATATCCTCTGTGGATCAGGGACAGAGGGGCGCAGATAACACGCACTCTGAAAAGTGAGTTAAACGAGGATGCATTAACAGTAAACAGAAGTCTACCAATATATTGTGACAATTTATTGCAATGACGCATTCATTACTCAGTACAACACAGCAGGTGTTATGAGAAACGTCAGATCTATGTTTGTCACAAGATCTGCCTAGTTACCTACAAACATTCAGCAGTAATCTCATGACCCTGGCTGTCTTTTTAAATAGCTTTTCCAATATCCACTTTTTTTCGCTTGTTTCCGAACCAAAAATAGGGTGTTTTTGAACCTAGTGTTCGAGGTGTTGCGTCTCGTTGCCTGCTTTTTATGACAAGACTCAGACATTGCCAAAGCAACGGCTTGTGATGTGCAGCTAATTTACACATCAATGGGGATGTTCAAAAGACGGGAGTTTTCAGATACTTTTGTGATTTTTTTTAGAAAACAAAGCTTTGAACGGTATTTTTTTTATAAAGACTCATATTATTTGTGATGACTAAATGGCTACATCCTGCGGTCCCTAATCAGTGTCTGTCTAGGTACTTAGAGGGCCTACAGCTTCACGGCATCTGATGCCCAGATGGACCACCTGAAATCAATGGAACTAAATACCTTTGAGAATCTGGGCCTGAGTCCCTTAAAAGACATGAAGGGCCAGATCCTCAGCGGATGTAAATTGACTCCTCCATTCCTGTCACTGAAGCTGGGTGAATAATTCACCGTGGTTAATTTATCTGATGACTTTTCACTTCACTTTCAGTTCTCAATTTGTCAGTGAACAGACTCACGCTGGTTTCACACTGGTTTAACTCCACTGACTACAGTGGAGTTACTCTTCATTTTCGTTGCTGTAGGGAGGAGAATCAGGCTCCTGGAGGCTAAATGCTGCTACCCTTCAGAACACTGCCGGTTCAGAGAAGGAAAAGACGGCCAGTTTCTTTTTATTCTCTCATCTGTAATCCTCTCGAGATGGAACTAAGAGCTCCAAAGCATTAATGCCCCTTTGGAGCTGGATTTGCTTGCAGTTCCTCTCCGAGAGTGGGTTTTGGAAAAGAGTTACAATTATTGTGGGGGGAAAAGAAAGGGAATAAAAGGTTTCTGGGGGGGATTTTCAAAATGTCAAAGGGAGTTAGGAGCAGTTTCCACTGACATGGGCTCACTACTGCTATGGCTACATCATCTCCTTCATGATGATGATGATTATTATATGGACTGTGGTAGCACCTCGGAGCATCAATCATGGACCAGGATCCCATTGTGCTGGATGCGGTACAAAGACAGAACACTGAGATTGTCCGTGCCTTTACAATCTGAGTAATTCCCTTAAGTGCTCTCGAAAATCCCGTCTTCTGTTCTTACGTTCTGAATGACCCATCTTCTGGGTATCTTCTCCCTTTGGATAGGACTCTTCTCCCAGGACTTGAAACATGCACTTAGTTCCTTACTGTGACCAACAGGAAATTTCCTCAGGCAAAACTGAAAGCCAGATTTTAATTTGCAAAACATCCGGTGAGGTTGAAGACTCAGGTCCCAATCCTGCAGTCAGCTCTGCACCTTCATGGAGCCCATTGACTTCAGTGGGGCTTTGTGTGGGAGCAGAAAGCTATGCAGCGCTCGTTGCAGGATTGGAGCTTAACTGATCGGTCACCTCCTTCTTGGGAGGGGAGCAGAGGTGAAAGTAAGCTGGTCTGGTCCGGTGTACCGGTATGCAGGGCCGGCTCCAGGGTTTTGGCCGCCCCAAGCAGCCAAACAAAAAAAAAAAAGCCGCGGTCGCGATCTGCAGCGGCAATTCGGCGGAAGATCCTTCACTCCGAGCAGGAGTGAGGGACCGTCCGCCGAATTGCCGCCGAACAGCTGGACGTGCTGCCCCTCTCCGAAGTGGCCGCCCCAAGCACCTGCTTGGTAAGCTGGTGCCTGGAGCCGGCCCTGCCGGTATGAAAGTGCTGACCGTACCGGCTGGGCCGCTGATGGCATGGGGGGTGAGGGGGAGAGCTGCCCTGGGGCTCCAGTGGTGATTTAAACAGCCGAGGGCTCCCAGCTGCCGCTGCCTACTGCACCAGTGGCTGGAGCCCTGGGCCCTTTAAATCGCCACCAGAGCCCCAGGGCTCCCGGCCAACGCCGCTGCTACCCCGGGGCTCTGGAGGCGATTTAAATGGCCTAGAGCTCGCAGCCGCCGCCGCCTACCGTGTCAGTGGCTGGCGCCCCGGGCCTTTTCAATCGCTGCCGAACGCAAAACAGAACTAAACAGATGCACAAGGCGAATGACTACAGTTTGGAATCACGGTGGCAGGCTTGAAGAGAACTCGTAAACTCATATTGACAATGAGTTCAGTGTGCTTAGAGGTGGGTTTGACTTTAAAAGATTGGGACTGACTCTGAACACAAGCAGCCCGGACACTGTAAAATCCGCTAACGAGCAGCCAGCAGAAATGCTGGTAGATGGGTTAGCGTGATCGCTGGGAGGCTGCGGCTGTGGAAAGAGAAGGAAAGATTTTCTCAAACAACATCAGCATGCTTCTCTCCAAGAGGAAACAGAAAGCTCTAATGGCTCAGTGGCTCAGCACACAAGTGATCAATGCATTCAACGTCAATTCCTTTTTGCAACAGTCGGTACTTTTTTCTGGTGGTTAGCATGACTTTTTACCTCTATCCAGCAGTCCCCTATGGCCAGATCTTGTTGTCCTTACTCATTCCTGACTCAGGGAAGTCCGGAGGAATTAAAACTGCCTGAGTCAGAGCTGCAAGATTTGGGTCTCTAACTTTTCAGGGTTTAGGGCGAGGTTTTCAAAAGCGCACAGCATTGGCTATCTCCACTCCTATCAACGCCACCACCTTTGGCTTCAGTGGGAGCAGGGTTAGACCAATGATGAGTGCTTTCGAAAAAAAATTTTTTTCTTAAAGGGCAAACGCTTAAATATTGGCCAAAAAGAGGAGGAAGTATATAAGTAAGCACTGCCCAAGTGCATTGTGGGAGGAGGATGTTATGTTAGTGAAGATTAATGTATTTGAGTATGAGACTTGTAACTACTACACAGCCAGGGCAAGGTCACAATATTAGGTAAAAGAAAATGGGCAGAGATGCAGTATCCTGTGGAATTTTAAATGCTAAAAGCTAAAGAAACCTTGGTTATGATGTGCCTGGGAAGGAGAACATTTAAAAAAAAATCCACATATTACATTGGCATTGTGTCTATTTCCCTCACAAGTTAGATCTAATTCATTGGTTCTCAGGTTGTGAGCTGTAGGTATCCGTGGTCTGTGGGCCTTTGTCTGAAGAATTAATCCTTTTGAGAACCATGCAGGGGAGTTTGGGAGAGCAGGTGGTCCATGGGGGCATCTGTCTCCTATCAAGTGGGCCAGGGAATGAAAGAATGGGGAACTATTCATCTAATTAATCCTAAAGCTGCCATACACCATCTATAACTAGAAAACTCAGCAGTGTTGTCATGTGGAAAAAAACCAGAGGTGGACCCGAATCCAGAACACGGGATCCTTACATGACCCCGGTCACCACCCCAGAAGTTTGAAGAAGTTCTGATCTGGATCCAGCTGAAGGCTCATGTCTACAATAGACTCATCCAAAACTCTGAACCCAAGTTGCACATTTGGTTCCTGTTGGTATAAAACAGATTAGGGGGATCTGACTGTGTGCGCTGGCATTCTGAAAAACATTGGGAACCTAAATAAGGGAAGAGAGGGGATTTAATGACCCAGTGGAAAAACAACGGGAAAAATAAGTGTTTTCCCTTGTGAATGTTATTAGCTGAGCAAATTCTATTTGGGATTTTTTATTCCCTTAGATTTGTCCTTGAAGGGCCTGGCTCTGATCTCACATTGGTATAATGTTGGTGTAACTTCATTGGCTTCAGTGAAGTCACACCTGATTTCCACCAGTGTAAGTGAGATCCGAATCAGGCTCGGAGCGTCTCTGCTAAAATTTAAATAGCTATGCCAGTAATGCTTAAAATTCCAAAGCCCTATTCCCAAAGCAGTTACGTAATGTCGATACAGAAGAAATGAGAAGATGATTAAACCCACTTTATAAAGGCTCTTACGTAAGCCATCAGAACAGCAAGAATCTGCCGAAATTCTCTGCCCATCCAAGTATTCTCCTCCCTGCTCTGCACCCAGTGGAAGAAGATGGAAACGTGCGTCTCCTCTCCTCTGCCAAAGATTACCCTGGTGTGGGGGGAATCCCCAGTGAACGTAGATCTGTTGCATCCAGCTCCTGTGCCATATCCCTCCCCACACCCTGGCATAAGGAGTGTTTCAGAAGTGAGAGTGGGCCTGGCTGGAGAGTGCTGTGCATTTTATTTATGGAGTGAAAATACAGGCACATGAAACATTGCTGCTAAGATAAGAAGCAGCATTTGCAGTGTTTCCTTAATCAATACTTTATCTCTATGTTCTCGAGTGTAAATTTTGCCCTTTCAAAGAGAAGGAGTAATAGACATACTGTGGCTTTATTGCTTGGGTTACAGTAGCTTCAGATATATATCAGCACAGAGATTGAGTGTCTACAATTGGAAGTGTTTACATCCAAAGCAGAGTGTGTATTATTATATGCTGAGATTCTCTGATGAGAGGCATTATACAATCTGAGTGCAAAGCATTATTTATTACTATCTCATGGGGCCACTGAATCTTTCTTTCTCTTCGGGGTCCTATGCTGCGCCCATCATTGTGTTATGTGGATAAGCCAGGTCCTGTACATTTCAGAGTTTCATAGAGTTTAAGGCCAGAAGGTCCCTTTAGATTATCTGATCTGATCTCTTGCCTGTCACAGGCCATCAGTTTTCACCCAGATAAAGAGCTTAGTAAAATGTTTTTGGTCAATTTGCTGGCAGATGCTGTTTTGGGGTGACCGAAACCATTTGCAAATTTGGGACAAAATTTTAATAGAAACTGTTTTTTTTTTTTTTAGTTTATTTTTCAGTTCGGCTGCCAAACCAAAAAATCAGTTATTCACTCAGCTCTTCCCAGATACTCCTATATTACACCCCGAGACTTTAGCTAGACCAGAGCGTTTCAGCAGGAGCGGCGCCAGGGTTTTTGCTGCCCTAGGCGGCAGCGCTCCTCCTCTGAGCATTCAGGAGGCCGGGGCTCCTTCCGCTCCGCGTCTTTGGGGCACTTCGGCGGTGGGTCCCGGAGCAAGTGAAGGACCCGCCGCCGAATTTCCGCCGAAGATCCGGAGCGGAAGGACCCCCCGCCGCCGAATTTCCGCCGAGGGCGGCAAAATGCCGCCCCCCAAATCCTGCCGCCCTAGGCGACCGCCATTAGGGTCGCCTAATGGAAGTGCCGGCCCTGCATTTTAGCCTTCAGGAGACTAAACTGCCACAGGCAGAGAACAGGAGAATGCAAGGCCCCCCAATGCCTGAGGCCCCAGGGAGCTGGTTAGGTGAAATATGCCCAGATGACCCCAGTAGTTGAAACCGACTCCATGCTTCAGAGGAAGGCAAAAAGAAACCCAAATTCCCAGCAAATCTTAACTGGGGGAAATTGTTTCCCACCCCAAACCCGGACATTTGTATGTCTATCTTATTTCCAGACGTAGTAACTAAATCCAGATCAACACAGAGCATCTGCAGAAGACATACCACTTGTACAGCACAATGCAGGTGCTCCTCATCTCTGTGGATGCTGACCCAAGGATCTGGACCTTTAGGTTTAGGAATGTGAGATTAACTCCACCACGGGGCCTGATCCTGCAAGGTATCGAGAAGCATCTGAAGGCAACGGGAGTTGAGCATGCCCAGCAACTCACAGGATTGGGCCCTCAGGGATTGTTCCGTGAGCCTGATAGTAGCACTGATGTGATCTGCTGTTACAGCGATAGTATCTCTTGCTGTATTATGTCAGCGCCCTGTTACCATGAGAGTGTTAGCATGTCATGTCCATATGAAATAGGACCAGTCTTCTGCATTGCCAACATTTCTGAGTCACAACAGAAATGACTGCATGTTTCAGGGGTGCCTTTTAGGGCACAACAGGTTTTCTTAGGAGTGGGAGATGGACTGGATGCATGCAAAGCTGAACAGTCCTGTCACTCATACCTCAAGTTAGAGGTCGGCTATGTAGTTATGCAGCGTACCCTGCACAGACCTTAATGTGGCCCAGTTAGCCAAGTGCAGCCCCGACTTCAGTGGGTGCAACTCCTTTTGACTTCACAGGGAGACGTGCTGGTTTACTCCAGCGCTGAATTTAGTCCGCTACACTGAGCACTGAAAATCAGCCATGACTCTGAAGCTGATCAGTGATTAAATCAATATCTAAGGACCAAAATCAAGAATGAGACAAGGACAGCTAAGGACTTTCTTGGAGTGGAGATGAGAGCAAAGATTTTAGCGTTTTGGTTGGAATGAAAAGATAACACTTTTCCCTTATAATGTGTCTTGTTGGGGAAGTACAAGATAATTGGGCCTCAGACACAGCAGGGGTTTTCTGAGGTGCCTTTCAGATGAGATGATGGCTAATAATTACATGAAAGAGCTACAGCGTGTCTACCTTTATTATCCCACCACAGCACACACAGTGCTACTACTAGTGGGGAAACGACACAGAGTGCTAGCAAAAGGCTTTGATTATAGGGATGAAAGAGGTTTTTTTCTTGTTTTTTTCCCCCCCTTAACTTGCTACTTGTTAACTCCTGTATTTGACCAGTGTTGTGAATTATGCTGTAGTGTTCAGGCTGCCAATCAAGTGAAGGATTTGGGAAGATATGTTTGTATCTACACATCTAAACTGATCTATCCGCATTGTATATCTATAACAGGAGACCCTGCATTTGCAAGGAGGGGATTTGGGTGCCTCATCCATCTCTGTTCTCTCTAATCTGCCTATCTCTGAAGTATCTCTGCACAGATCTCTCGAGTAAACTGAAGTCAAAGTCTCTGCTATGCTTTATTAGGTCATCTAAAGCAGTGGTTTTCAAACTTTTTTTCTGGCGACCCAGTTGAAGAAAATTGTTTATGCTCGTGACCCAACGGAGCTGGGAATGAGGGGTTCAGGGTGTGGAAGGGGGCTATGGGTTGGGGCAGAGGGTTGAGGTGCGGGGGTGAGGGCTGCAGGGTGGGGCCAGGAATGAGGGGTTCAGGGTGTGGGAGGGGGCTCTGGGCTGGGGCAGGAGGTTGGGGGGTGTGTGTGGGGGGGGGGGGGGGCTGGGGGGGGGCGAGGGATGAGGGGTTTGGGGTGCAGGAGGGGGCTCTGGGTTTGGGGGGGAGAGCCTCGTGGCCCCCCCGCTTAGGAGCCGGACCTGCTGTTGGCCGCTTCTGAGGCACAGCGCGGTGTCTGAACAGGCAGGGACTAGCCTGCCTTAGCCGGGCAGCACCGCCAACAGGACTTTTAACAGCCTGGTTGGTGGTGCTGACCAGAGCCGCCGCGACCCAGTGCCTTCCATTCTGCGACCCAGTACTGGGTCGCGACCCGCAGTTTGAAAACCACTGATCTAAAGCATCAGAGTCTAAACCTATTTTTTTTTTTTGGACTTCAAGCCATACTCGACTTGAGTGCTGTTGCAGGCAGTTCACATGTACCTTATAAACTTGTTTTTGTAACTTAACTAAGTGACCCTACCTGCTGCAGATGGAAGCATTCATCACAGGCTAAGTAGATCACTTTCCCTGGTGCTGTACGATAACGTAGATGTGCTCTCATACAGTGCCTTTCATCCAAGGATCCGAAAGTCCTGTTGTGGAAGGAATGGGAAGGGATCAGACAGGACAGAAGTAAGCATCGGGAATTACAAGTTATAATCCCATAGTTGCCACTGGCTTCTGTGTTCACCTTTCTGGGCCTCAATTTCCTTCTCTGTTAGATGGGCATAAAATACTTTTCTACCTCACACAGGGGTAGCGAAGCTTAAGGGACGTGTTAAGATGCTCAGAAGAAAGCATTGTTTTTTCCACTGTTATACAGCATGCAGTAATTATAAACATATGGGTCCTTATTTTGAAAAGTGGCTACTACTTTTGAGTACCTCAGGTTTTGGGATCCCAGCTTTGGGCAGCTGTTAAAGTCAAAGAGAGCAGTGCTGCTCCCTACAGCTGAAAATCAAGCCCTACAAATCAGCTAAGATTTTCAGAAGTGACTAGTCATTTGGAGTGCCAGAGCTGAAATCCCTTAAAGGGGGCATCATTTTGAGAAAGTGCCGAGCATGCGTCTTCTGGGAATTGGGCCCTTTAATGTACCTCTAGCTGGGTCCCTCCCAAAATTGAGGGACTCTAAATCTCTAGCCACTTCTGAAAATTGTGACTGTGGTCGTGTCTGAGGTGTCCTGAAACACTGGCCACTCTTCTCCCTTTGCATCTTGGTCCAGGATATTGAGCATGGAAAATCAGCCATGAATATGACTCTAGATTAGAATTTTCACTATTATTCAGGTGACTTGGGAGCACATTTGAAAGTCAGTGGGACTTGTGGGGTAGATTGTCAAAGGTACGAATGACAGTTAGGGGTAAGCACCTAAGTCACCTAGGCACTTTGGAAAATTCCACCCCAAAGAATTAGTTCAACCAATATCTAAGGACCAAAAGTAAGAGTGATACTAGGAGAGCCAAGGTCCTTGGTGACTTCAAGACAAGCTCTCATAGGATAATTCCCATAGAGAACTGGGACTACGGGGACAGAAGTCATCAACACACAGATTCCCTATGGAAATCCACTCCACAGCACTCACAGAGGTACATTTCATTTTTCACTCAGATCCTGTTCACATTAGGACCTGCAATCATGTTTTGTATGGTTTTTCAAACATGGCTACAGCTTAACACACTTGGAAGTAGCCACACTAAACAGGGTTACATATCATGTTGTGAACCTGCGCAATGGATCACCTAGGGAAGCAATCCCTCTAGCAGAGAGGTGGTTTCATTTGCCACTATTGTTGGGGGGAGGGGGAAGCAACCCCTGTCTACAATGGATATGTAAGTTCCACAACAGTTTTGCATCCAGTACAAGTCCTAGGACTTTATTCTCTCAGGGTTAGATGATGACATACCCTGCAAGGTTCATCCTCAAAAAAATCCAAATCAGACATTAGGGTGTGGTCAGATTTGCCTGGATATGTGTCATGAGGAGTTCAGACATATTAGGGCACAGGGTAACATCGACTTTGATAAGAGCACAGGTCCTCATGCCTAATTACGCTGTGTTCATTGACATGACAATAGCTTCTCTGCACATAATTGCCAGGGGCAGTTCAGTGGCTTCTCTGGGGAGATTTTACCTTGACACATGTTCTTTCTCATTCTGAATTTTGGCTGTCTTAAAATCATGCACTGGCTGGTGTTAATGTTCTGAGGTGTCGATCGGCATTTCTCTGGGGATGCCATATGCTCAGAAGAGAAAGCCCAGAGGTGGGACTGCTGATGCCCTAACGTCCCTTAACTCTATCAGGGGTAAGGCTCATGAGAGAGTCCCTGGAAGTAGGTGTTGAGTGGGGCACTTCTCTCAACAAGACGTGGATAGATGACAAAATATAGTTGCTCAAATCTGAGCCCTAAGATACCAGTACCAGGATAAACTTATACACAAGAGGAAAGTGTGATTTTTGCATTTGCTTCAGTAGAAATGTTTGCCCTGGAGAAGCAGAGAGAAGAGAAGCAGAGGGAGATGGTGTGTGGGTTTTTTTTTATTTGATTTTGTAGAACATGTAAAATAAGTTTTTTGGATAAAGAGTTTCCAAACTCAGGATATCTAGACTGGTTATGTGTTGTTAAATTAGCAGCTGCACAAGTTCCATCTGATCAGAGGGGTTTTTGTTTTGTTTGTATTTGCTTCGGGTACCATGGTACGTAGGTGACAACCGTGGTCAATTCATTGTTGGGGGAGCAGATTTTGTCTTGGGTAAATGTCCCATTTTGGATGATCCCTGCCTCCTTCTGGTCCATCCTCATGTTGCACCAATCCCCCCCTTTGAATGCAGTGAACATGGAAAAGGACCATGTGGGGTTTCCATGGCAATGGGCTGCCTCCAATTAGTTGTTAATGAAGTGAGGGTTGTTGATGAAGTAAGGTCGTTACCAATCTCCTCCTTGAAAATCCTGAGCCACTAACCAGTCTATTGGTCAGTCAGAAGGAAAAATTCCTTTCCCTCCTTTCCCCTGCCCTGTATATTTTTAGAAGCTCTCCGTCAGTGTGTGTCTGTTGTTATAGCTGTCATTGTTGCAGAAGACTGGAGAGCATGCCAACTAGGTACAAATCAGCCAGGCTTGGCATTTCTAATAGCTTTTATGTAACACTGCGTAATACACCCAGTGCTTTTTACAAGTCAGTGTACAAGCTGAAAGCCTGCTGTAGTTTTGCTGCCTAATGTGGAATGAGATTCTTTAGGATGAGACTCTTTTCATTCTGGTGATTAAACTGAGTTCATTGTAAGATAGAACCAGGGACAGAAAACATTTGCTTGGTTTTGGGACATTCCTGGAATACAGCATTTGCCATGGATACTGAATCTGTTTTAGGTACATGTGTGGTCCCCTTTACTGTAGAATACGAGTGCCTCCCTCTCCTTAATGCAGCATCCTCACAACAGTCATCATAGGGCAGGACTGTTATCCTCATTGCACGGATGGAGAGCTGAGGTATAGAGAGACAAAGTGGCTTGCCCAAGGTCACACCGAAGTCAGTGTCAGAGCAAGGAATTGAACCCACGTCTCCTGAGTCCCAAGCTAGAATCTGAATCACCACAGGCATTGACTTTCGAATGTGCTGGGGAGTGCTCGACCCCTGGCTCTGCCACAGAGCCCACCCCTACTCTACCCCTTCCTCCAAGGTCCCGCCTCTACCTCGCCTCTTCTCACCCAGTTCCGCCCCGTCCCCGCTCCTCCCCTCTCCCCCCAGAGCCTCCTGTACACCATGAAACAGCTAATCGCAGCGGGCGGGAGGTGCGGGGAAGCTAACGGGGCTGTGGCTTAGCACCCACCATTTTTCCCCCTTGGGTGCTCCAGCCCTGGAGCACCCACAGAGTCGGCGGCTATGTGAATCACCATTTGTCCTTTCTTAACTGAGCACTTGCAAGGCTGACAAGCTTGATGTTTGACTTGCTTTAGCAAATCCATGCTATTCACATTCAAAATATCTTAACCTGGCTAAGATCTTGGAGCCTGATCCTGCAGCTCTCTAGTCCCTTTTACGTTAGTAACATTGACTCTGTGGCATGATCAGTAATTCCAGTCTGGGTGAACTATGGCCTGTTGTCTCGGGAACCAGATTTTTACTGGATGTTCCATGTGCTGCTACGCAGTTTGCGAGGTTTTGTTTGAGTGAGAATGGAGGGATGAGTATGTCAGCTCAAAAGTGAATGTCCTACACCAGGGTGGGCAAACAGATTTTTGAAAGATAATCCTCCACCTACCTATCACCTCCCCTGATCCTTTCCCTGGTCCTAGATCCAAAGTCAAATAAATAATTTTGAAGGTTATGAAATACAGGCCTGTCTCATCTGACGCAGGGGTTCCGTTCCGCGGTTAGCGCATAAAGCGAAAACCGCGTAGAGTCAAAATTACATTGAGTGGAATGGCGGGCAGAATCACCCGCACTACAAGTGCAGTATTAAAATTGTTATTTTTCTCTTTTTGTTTGTTTGTTTTTTTGTTTTTGCCGACTGCGTAAAGCTGAAATCGCGCATGTTAAATGCGCGTAAGAGGCGACAGACCTGTACTGAAATAAGGATCTCCTTCCCCTCCCCATTTTCCCTCACCTTTCTGACCAGTATCCCCATCCACTGTGCCAAAACACTCTCCCAAAAGCCTGTTTGTTTTGGTATTTCCAGGGGGGCCCAGGAAGAGAAATGCCAGAAATGTTACTAGAAATCCTATTCCTGAGCGATTTCCGGCCCATTGTTACAAATTCAGGCGGTCTGGCTATTTCAAATAGGGATTCAGATACATAGATGCTTATCTGCTGAGCCTTTGCTAGTGCAGGTGAGTTCTCAGTTGCTTTACATTACTGCATCTTTTATAAAGAAACCCCCCACGCTGCAATCTTGGGACTCTGACTCTGGTACATGAAGCTTTCTGGCATTATGCAACTCGGCCAGTGTTTGCTTTCCATTATGAATTCCTTGTGGGATTGCTGTATCTTGAAAGATTAAGAAGTAAGAGGCAGGGACAGTACATTTCTAAGCTAGATATTGTGATCAGAGACACCCCTGCTATAAGACGTGCCCTTTGCAAAGCCGAACTGCTCTT
Organism: Terrapene triunguis; assembly: GCF_002925995.2. Classification (NCBI taxonomy): domain Eukaryota; kingdom Metazoa; phylum Chordata; order Testudines; family Emydidae; genus Terrapene; species Terrapene triunguis. The sequence goes on along the minus strand of NW_020664543.1, from coordinate 9,507,482 downwards.
AGATGAGTTTTTCCTTTGCCTTAAATAGCCCAGGCAGCATGGGAGCAGCTCTGTGTAACCCACACACCTCCTGGGTGCGGTGTTCTGTCCCACCTAGTGGCACCAAGACCACTGAGGCTAGGTCTACACTACAGCGGGGTTCCGACCTAAGATACGCAACTTCAGCTACGTGAATACCGTAGCTGAAGTTGCGTATTTTAGGTCGGCTTACCTGGCGGTGAGGACGGGGGAAAGCCGACCGCTGCCGCGCTGCCGCCGACTCCGCTGCCGCCTCTTGCCGAGGTGGATTTCCGGAGTCGACGGCAGAGCGATCAGGGATCAATTTTACCGCGTCCTCACGAGACGCGGTAAGTCGATCCCCGATAAACCGATTGCTACCCGCCGGATCGGCGGGTAGTGAAGACGTAGCCTAAGCCATATTTGCAAACTTCTGCAGGTGGGCAGTCACTGTACTCCGAGTAACATCAGGATGAAAGGGCAGCATGGGGAGAGTCTGCTTTTTGGAGAACAGGATCATTCGTTATTCTTTTCTGAGTAGACAATTTGTTCTAGGATCCATGGTTGCTCTGGTGCTTGAGAGAGAGGCCAATCAGGGGAAGTGGGTTCTAACTCTGACTCGCCCACGGACGTCCCTTGTTATCAATATGAACTGGCTATCCAAGGACGGAATGAGCCATGGAGATTGTAGATACCTCTCACCCATGTTAGAGGTGATACTGCTCATTCAGGATTGAGTAGGTCAGTAACCGAAGACTTGCACTGCTGCAGCCTGTACTGTACCTGTCTTGGTCTCCAGGGCTGCCAGTCCAGCCTCTTCCATTAGCACTAGATGTACACCAAAATACATGTAAAATAGACTTGGGTAGTACATGCAATATATGGGCTAGATTTTCAGTTGGTATAAATCAGCATAGCTCTACTGAAGCCAATAGAGCTATGCTCATTTTAACCAGCTGTGGCTCTGGCCCTATGAATTAACAGAGATACAGAAAAATGCTAGAAAGCAAAATAAGGAAGGCTTGAGTTTACTCTAAAAGGCTAGAGACGTAAGTAAGTAGATGTGCTTATGAGACTAATGCAAGAATGACACGAATATTTCAGTAGGTGCAAAATTATCCATGTTGTATGGTAAGGATCATCTTTCAGTGTCCTGAAAAGCTATGCAAAGGCAAGGCACAACAGGAACAATTTCTAGAATGATGACACCCTTAAGAAGTGAGTTTACAGTCCGCACATTCCTCCTTAGGCATGTAACCAACTCTCAGAAGAAGTTCGTAAAGCCACTCACCTGCCTTTTTACAAATCACTCCTTAAGTCTCACTTGAAGCACTGGAATGGGTTACCTAGGGAGGTGGTGGAATCTCCTTTCTTAGAGGTTTTTAAGGTCAGGCTTGACAAAGCCCTGCCTGGGATGATTTAGTTGGGGTTGGTCCTGCTTTGAGCAGGGGGTTGGACTAGATGACCTCCTGAGGTCCCTTCCAAACCTGATATTCTATGATTCTGCTGTGATGCCTACCGAATACTACCACTTGCTAACAGTGAGGCAGATGGTGAGTTGAGGTTGCTACTGATTGGCTTATTATGCTTATGATTTCTACACGGAGGCCCAAATCCATTCAAGTCAATAGGAATCTATTAACTTCCTTGAGCTTTGGCTCAGGATCACAGCTGACCCATGCAAAAATGTGCTGATATTACTGTGACTGTCCTACCTCTCTCCTCGCTGTCTGCCTCCTCACCTGTTGTATCTTGCCTTTAACTAAGGGCAGGTCTACACTTACTTCCTGGTCCGGCGGTAAGCAATCGATCTTCTGGGATCGATCCCAGAAGTGCTCGCCGTCGACGCCGGTACTCCAGCTCGGCGAGAGGAGTACGTGGCATCGACGGGGGAGCCTGCCTGCCGCGTCTGGACCCGCGGTAAGTTCGGACTAAGGTACTTCAAATTCAGCTACGTTATTAACGTAGCTGAATTTGCGTACCTTAGTTCGAAGTGGGGGGTTAGTGTGGACCAGGCCTAAGACTGTAAGCTCTTTTGGGTGGGGCCTATCTCTTGCTGAGTCCTTACCTCCCCTAACACAATAGAGCCTTGACATGGTGGGGGCCTCTTGACACTACTGCATTACAAATGATACATAGTGGATCCCATTCTGCTCTCCTTTATACCAGTGTAAATTGGATGAAACGCCTTTGAGGTTTAGGATCAGCTGTTGCTTCAGCATTTCGTCCAGGCATTGATTGCTGTGGCAATTCATAGCCTCAGAGACAGGGAATGGAAATCCAACTCTTCCTAGCTTTACATCCGTTTTCCCAAACTGATATATTGCCAGATTTAAGTTGATTCAGACAGAACAGATCCCTAATTATGTCTCTTGGGGGCCTATGTCAAATCTTTTTTAAAAGTTTATAGTAGGGATTACCAATTGTATTCAGAATGCTGCATGTGTGTGCTGGCTGTATACTAATAAATATTAATGAAGTGTGACTAGAAGGTTCGTATTTTAAATAAGAGGTCAGATACTCAGCTGGTGTAAACCAGTGTAGCGCCATTGAAGTCAATGGAACTATATTGATTTGCACCAGCTAATGATCTGGCCCAGTATTTTCAATATCTAGTAGTTCTGTGCTTGCTTCAGGCAATGTTTAGATTAAGACAAAGAGGTCGTGTTTTGTATATATAACCGTGAGAACTCCGTGTTTTAGCAGGTCTCCATTTTGCCATTACATTCAGGACTACTGGGAAGTCAGACCACCTATTAGAAAGAAGTGGTCTCTGAGCTAGTTCTGTTTCACTAGTTTGTTTTGTATTTTTGTAAACCCAAACAAGTTTCTTTAGACCGGGATGTACAGAGTGGCCTACGGGAATTAGTTGACTATCAGTGGGCATTGGGTGGCTAATTCTCTTAGGCTCCTTTGATTCCAGCTTTTGAAATAAAAATCAGATTATCTCTGGTATCAGATTGGCAGTCAGTCAGAATACCGGGGTGTGTCCAAGGTTGCTGGGCAATTTATCCCACACTTCCTGAGAACAGGGCCCAAGGAACCCATATGTTCTCCAATTGCTGTCACCGACGCACATGAGCACCCCGCAAACATTGATGGATTTACCCTCATAGCACCCGGGAGAGGCAGGCAAGTACTATTATTCCCATTTCAGAGATGGCGAACAGAGGCACTGAGAGATCGAGGCAGATTCTACTCTCCCCCTTTACTCAAGGCGAGTGGTACCTCAATACACGAGCCACTCTGTTGAGTTCGATGTGCAGCAGAATACTACTTCATGGGAGCAAGGGTGGAGAGCCTAGCTGTACATTGACTCGCCCTCGGCCACACACATAACAATGTAGCAAAGCTGGGAGTTGAATCCAGTTCCTTGGAGCCTCTGAGCGTCTGAACCCCAAAACCACCCTCCTTTGTTTACTGTTTAGCCTTTGGTTTTATTATTGAAAGAAACCATCCAGCCTTTCTGATTAGAGCTCTCCAGCTTTTCTCCTGCTGTGTTCGTTCTCGAATCTCAGGAGTCCCTTCCCTAAACCCTCCATTTATGGGAGTGGCTGTAGAATTCATGTCGGCTGGGATGTAAATATTCCTTCCTAATGTTTTCTCATAATGTTTTTCCTGGTTTATTCTCATGAAAAAATTACCTTTCAGCATCCTAGGCTGTAGTATTAAAAAAAGAATCATTCACCAGGTTGCTGCTGGGCTGGATTTCTTTTCTTCCTGTTTATTTTTTTTAACTATACAGATAAAATAACTACTCGGGCAAAAACATTTGGACGACTGTCACCTTGCCGTCAACATCTGTAAATGTGGCAGTAATTCAATGATTTCCGCCTTCTCCGATTTGCTACAGTCCAGCCTAGTGAATAAACAGTGATGGGCGGCATATGTGGAGTGAGCTGGGAGCAGTTTAGATACACAAGTCAATAATCAAAATGCAAACCACACCAGATCCAGGGGAATCATTTTGTTTGCTGGCCAGCATCACTCAAAGCACTGGCCAGAAGGGATGTTAAATGAGCAGCATAAGCACCCTTCGCCCCCACGGCCCCCCCTCCGAGAGCTCCATGGCTTCTCAGATCATGTTGCTGGACCCAAACTGAGATGACACATGTTCACAGCCCCACTGACCCCACAGGCCAGCCAGGGCAGTGTCTGCTCTGAGGGGGACTGTGCTATCTAAAACCAAGTTACATCCATTTAACTTCCCAATGTGGGGCTGCACCCCCCTTCCAATGATAAAATCTACTGGAGAGGTCCCATGGAAGGGAATCTTGTCAAGGTCCCCTTCGTGAAGCTTCTCTTACATTGTTCCATGGAGGGGAGGGTTTGTCCCCTGTGGGACCAGCCCACAAATCTGGAGGCTCGGCAGGAGGTTAGGGCCATGTGCATGGAGGCCCTGTGCTGACTTGGCAACCCTAATGCTGCCCTTTTCCCTCAGACTCTGGCTGTGAGGTTCCATTGGAGCTGTATTATCATAGCTTCCCCAGAAACCCTACAACCAGGCTGATTTTGAATAGTTTCCTGAGCCCCTTGGGTTATCCCAAAGACAGATCTGCAACTAATTCTAAGCATTCCTGTTCTGTACTGGGCAGCTGTTCTGCTTAATCAGGTGCTCTCATGGCTGGCCCTAAAGGAATTAGTTCTGAAACAAATAAAAATACAGTATGTACTGTACTGTAGGATGTGTCAGAAGCCAGAGCTTCCATCCAGCGGAGCATATGCCCTTCTCTGAATGACAGAGGAGACAGCAAAGGTAAAATCCATCTAAGCTCAGAGAAAATGATGGCACTGGAAAGAAACCAAACTTAATCCAAACAGAGTGAAGTTTAGAGACCCCAATAGAGATGCCAGCCCTGAAACCAGCAATACAGAATACACGTTGTAAGAAGGGTGCCCCATTTTACCCTCGGGAGTGATAAATCACAAGGCCATGTAATTAATCCCTAATAGGCCCCTTGATGCTTCACAAAATGGGCCACTGTGAAATTTCAGGGTGCAATCCAGACCAGTGAGGGGCCTTGTCACCCCTGTCCTGCACCTTTGGGTCCTTCACAATTAGACTTGCCAACAGTCCCTTATTTTTTCACCTCTGTGCAACAAGATCGGAAGTTGCCAAGTGCTGCAAAAGCAGTAAGAAATACCCCGGCAAATGTAGGTGAGTGCTCCTTATTATTCATTATTATTATTATTATTATTTATTAATTACTAATAAATGATGATGATAATATGGGAGGAGGGATGGGGGTGCTAAGAAAACAGTCCCTTATTTTTGAAATACAATGTTGGCAACCCTACTCACAATGCTTCACTCACAAACAGCCTGCCTGCATGCAGGTAACACCCTGAGTGTCTGTGTGTAGCTACAGCCTGCCAGCACATGCCTGTCACACTGTGGCTTCCACCGGCCTTGGCTACCACATGCAGGATGATCCCAACACACACCCAGGCCTGGATTTTCCCCGAAAATGTGTGTTTAGCACTGTCTAGCCCTTTCCTGGACAGTCCAGATATATTAGGTCCATTGCCCCTCTAAGGTACAACAGTTATCCACCTTAAATGGAGTTACCCACACAGTTCACAGCACTGGATCAGTTTTGATAAATAAGCTTGTTTTATCCTTAAACTACAAAGAGAAGGGTTTTAAGTGAGTTCAAGTATACGACATTAAAGTCAGAAATGGTTACAAGAAAAATAAAGATAAAACGCTTCCTAGTACTAAACTTAACAAACTAGACTTGGTTTAAGGTGAAGTTCTTACCACAGTCCCCAGTATCATTGCTGACCACGTAACAGGTCAGGATCTGCTTCCAAGGTCCAAACAGCTGGTGGTTTTGTCTTCTTAGGTGAAGAGAGAGAGATGGACCGGGAGAGGTAACTTGGGGTATTTGCCCCTCACTTTTATAGTTCAGTCCCCCTCATACAGTTCTTTTTAGTTGAGAGCAAGGAGGCACCGAGTCTGGTGGAGGGGGAGAGATTTCATGCTATTCCTTCTCTCCCCTCTATTTGCTGAGATGCAGATTTTCTTTGTCTTCTTCCTCTAGCTGTGTGAGGACTCAGTTACATCTCATTTGCCAATTGAGGTAAACACACAGCCCTTTGTTTAAGACCAGTTTGCTTGACCAGTTCTGCCTACCTCAGGCTCCATGAGTTTGAACATGTGCCTTTAACATCATACGGGGGCGGGGAAGGGGTATAATTTTACACACAATGTTGTTAGATACATTTCACCAGAATATTATTGAACAGTGAGTTTTCAAATGATACCTCACAAGGCATATTCTGTGCAGAGATTAATACAGTAGAGTGTAGGGTGTGAATACTGGGGTGCATTCCATCACAGCCACCTAATGAGGAGCTCCCTACTGTGCCTGTGTAGTGAAATGAAATGAGTCTCCCTTCTCTTTAGTTTCTCTCTTGCTCACTAGTATTGAATTCAGCTCCCGTCTTCTGTGCTGTGCGTTTACAGACGATAACGGGGTGTGTAACTGAATCTGCTCACACGGATGAAATTGAGCTGTCAACCAAATAAGGTCTGAGGTGGGGAGATGTATATTACATCCTGTAAATAATGTCATCACCCTTCTCATAGGCAGTGCAAGTGGCAGGTGACCTGCTGTGATGATGACTAGGGCTGACATTTTTAAAGGAACCAAATAGGCTTGAAAAATCCCAATCCAGATGCCTGAAATTTGGGGTCAGTTGGGTACTAGATGATGCCGATGTCTTTTGTTCCTTTCACTCCGATCCAAAAGCAAACCTATTATTACATTAGAGTATTTAATTCAGGGACTAAACACCAGATTAAACTGATGACATGAGCTAACTAAATATGTACTGCAAATGCATTTACCTAATTTTGTGTTACCATTTGTGTAACTATATGGTACAATAACTCCACTGGAAATTATGGTAATTGCAGAGTAACTTATATCCCTATTACTGTATTGTCTCCTGAGAGCCATGGAGATAACTCACATCAGCCACTGTATTGCTGGTAATTAGCATAACAGGTAACCTTTGTTTTCTTGTGGGCAGAAGAGGTATTTTTGCTGCCCACACATCTCAAGCCCTGTGCGGTATTGTGAGATGCAGCTGGGACCTTGTAATCCCCTGTGAGTGAAAATCTCCCATGATATCTGCACCCTCTAGATTTAGGTTATCATTCCCATAAGACATTTTTATGGTGGAGGAAGATAGATACATCCTCAGCTTGTAGCAGGAAGAAGGAAGTCAACAGCTCTGAATGCTTAAGAGATGCTGCCACTGAAAGGTCTGGTGAATATACAGTAATCAGCTTTTGCCTGTTTAGAAATTTCACAGGGGATCAATAAAATGTCAGACGCTTTTAAATTGATAACTGTGAAGAGGAAGATACGCGGTGAATTGAAATGTCAAACAGACTGTAATTAGCTATTTTAATTCTTAAAGGGACCGGGCCAAGTTAAAAGTAATGTTATACCATATGTCCTTATCTGTTGTAACAGAGATAAGGCTACTATTGGTTCTTGGTAACCTCAGTTTAGCTTCCTCCTCCTCTTGCATAGGTGCTCAAGGAAAGTGTTATAAGTTGACATATGAAGAGGCTATGATGTAGTTGGCCTCTACACCCAGGAGATTATTTATTAAGCCCCAAGGGCCTGATTCTCTTCTCATTTACAATGGTGTAAATCAGGAGTAACTCCACTGACTTACCATTAATGCAGTCTGCTTGCTTTTCTCCATGCGGGTGATGAAAATGGGCTAGTCAGTTTCACATTTCCTTATGGTCAGTTTCTAGACCATTTCATGGCTGGGCTCACATGCCCTGGCACAGTGCTATAAGGACTGCAGGGAATGTGTAATTGTTAGAAAAACAAAATAGATATTTCCATTGTAATTCTGTTTGATTTTACAGTTAAGTGAAAAAACATAAATGCCATTCACAGAGATGGCAAATTTTATAAGGTTCCTAAGCAGAAAATCAGAAAAGCAAATCGGAGTTATAATGAAACATCCTTGGGGTAAGCCAATATGGAAGGCAGCAGGGGAAATGTGCAAGACCACAGCATCTTCCTTTTAAAACTCTTTGTTATAGCACATGTTTGCATGGACACACACCTGCAAAAGCCATGCCCACGCATGAAGGCATGAACACGTGTAACCCCACATGTGTATGTGTGACAGCCATTATCATAGCTGACACTGAGAACTGAACTGGGGACCTCCAGAGCTAAATATGTGGGACTAGCTCCTCAGCTGGTGTAAATCATTATAGTTCCATTGACTGCATTGGTGCTATGACAATCTGCATCTGCTAAAAATCTGGTCTGTGATTTTCTACAGCTTGAGCTAAAGAGACAGGTACAGTAGCAAGTTTCCATCCTACGTGGATTGGGCACAGAGGCGAGACGTAGCACATGCTGACTAGTGAGTTACACATGCACATGTACATACAATACATATCTAATGATAATATCTAATTCTTATCAGTAGATCTCAATGCCCTTTAAAAGGAAGGCCAATACCATTATCCCCATTTTACAGATGGGGAGACTGAAGCAAAGGGAGGTGAAGTGACTTGCCTGAGGTCACCCAGCAGGCCAGTGGCAGAGCCAGGAATAGAATCGAGGTCTCTTGCATCCCACCCCAGTACTCTATCCACTAGACTACCCTGCCTCCCCTCCACATGCATGGCTCTTTCTTTGTGCACCGTCACAACAATCAAGCTCATTTGGGGTGCTTCTACTAACACTTCCAGGGATGGCTGGCAGGATGCTCACATTAGAGGTATCTCTGGGCTGGAATCCACTTTGCCCAGTTAGTTCCACAGAGCCCAACTTTATTGACTTACAAATCACAAAGTAAGCTCCAGCTGCTGTCTCAGGTTTTGGCTAAGGAGGTGACATTGAGGATGTGCCTTATTTTATGCATGAGGCCAGTGGTTCTTTATATGACTGACAGTCTCATAGAGGTTTATAGTCACAAAGAGGGTATTTTGGTTAACTCATATATGTGCGATCAGAGAGATTGTTCTTTGGACCAAATACTGTCCTGTCATTATATGCATAGAACAATAAGCCCCCAGTCACTGACTGAGGCCTTCGGGTGTTACTGCAATACAAATAATAATTAATGGGTGCATTTTAGAAATCTAAGAATACATTTAAATTACTCCTGTGTAGCCACGTTTTCTCTCTTGTTATAAGGTCCCTATACTTCGGCTCCCAGTTCCATTCAGCCCCTTTAAAACCAATAAAACATGACAATGCAAGCAACAATGCTATTTCTAATAAGGAGGGCATGTAGAATCAGAGCTACATTATTGAACATACTTGTGTAATTTACAAAGCTGGGCAAAGAATATATTTGCCACGGACTCAGCCTGTGTATTTATCCATCTTTGTGCAAAAATTCTGGCTAATTATCATTATCCAGTAGAAATCAAAGGATATCATGAATTTCTGCATGTCATCTTATCTAAGGAGAATTTCTTTCTTTGCTATTTTAATGAGACATTTCTCCGTGGGATTGGTGAGGAGGTTGTTGCAGGTTTTTGTGGTTTTTTCCCCCCTGTTTTGAACAATTACAATACATAGCTCTGACATAAACAAAAGGCATGGGGGAAATAAGAGAGATGAACATTGCTGACAGTATTCATAGCATGAGAAGGGGATGATTTTTGCCAGAGAGCTGCTACAGCTAAGGGTCTGTGTGTCAGCACATCTCTTTATAAATTGCTATTTTCTAGCTGCCTCTGAGTATGAAAAATCTTTTAAGTCATTTTGAAGTTACAGGAGGGCAAAGTGGGCTGGAATTTGATGTGTCTGAAGGTGCTTCTGCAACTTAAAAGCAGCTTCCAGCTTTAAAAAAAAAATTCTGCAGTTTTAGCCATTTTCAAAAGCACCTAAGTGACTTAGGAGCACAAATCCCACTGATTTGTATTTTCCACTGCATGCATCCAATGAAGTGCGTTTTAGCGGGGGTGGACTGTGGGCGGGGCCGACACCTCCCCATGGAGTGTCCTCTTTTTTGAATGTTCAAATACTGTAACCCTACTTTTGAAAATCCCACCTGCGGACCTTTGTGTACTCAACAGCAGGATTTACACTGAGGGAGAACAAAGGGGAAGAAGCTCCCTTTTCCTCCTCAGCTAATGCTAGAGAGAGCTCTCCCTCCGGTTCAACCACTGTTTAAAGTCAGAGTTCCCTTTAACAACCCCTGTTTAAATGAAATGGGTGGTGTAATCTAATATTTAAACCAGCAGCCTCCTGGGTTCAGCTCTGCTACTGACTTGTGGCTTGATCCTGCTAAAGCATCCTGCAAAGCCCAGGTGCTGATCCACATGTGTAATTCTAAGTATGTGAGGAGCCCCATTGGTGCAGTGGGACTAGTCATGTGCTTAAAGTTATACATGTGCTGGAGTGCATTGCTGGATGTGGGCCTTAGTGCTTACCAAGAGGATGCTCTGCTTTACCTTGTAGCCATTGGGCCAGGCTGGGGGTGTACCTCCTCGAGAAGCTCTCTTGAGGAGTTCTGTCTTGAGAACGCTGTCTGGTGCTCCCTGGCATGCACTTGCTGGCTGGGCACTTGTTGCTCAGCTGGAGGGCAGCACGCTACCTGCTGTACACCCAGCCAGCTCCACCGGAGGGTGCCAAGAGGAGGGGATGGGGTATGATTTAATCTCTGGCCTCTTTGCGGTGTCCTGCACTAAATATTCCTTGTGCTCCAAGAGCTGCATCTGTACCCAGTTGCTAGGGAGGGACCCAGGGCAAGGGTGAACTCCACCCTGCACTCACGGGGAGCAGCAGGGCACAGTTGGGCCCACTGATTTCAGTGGTACTTGTGGCACCTTAGAGACTAACAAATTTATTTATTTGTTAGTCTCTAAGGTGCCACAAGTACTCCTATTCTTTTTGCGGATACAGACTAACACGGCTGCTACTCTGAAACCTGATTGCAGTGGGAATATTCACTGTAGTAAGCACAGCCAGTGTTTGCAGGACCAGAACCTTCCTGTGTGACCTTCAGTGCGTCACATCATCTTTCCACCCCTCCAGCTGAAATATTGGCATAACGCTTCCTAAGTGTTGATTAAACATTGGTAAGGCACTTTGAGATCCTTGAATAAAAACGTACTAGATCAATGTGATTTTATTTACAACTTAGTTATGCCTTCTGATATGCATCAGTTAGTTGCTTCCCTGCCTGTCTGAATTTCTTCGATGTCCCCTAAGCATCTAAACCAAAGTGGATTGCTCCTCTCCTTCATTTCAAACCATGGCTGCTTGAGCATGTAGAATAGCTGCTTCCCAAGCAAAACTCTGAGGATTTTTACTTTGCAGCCACAATGCCAATTGCCTCCAGCTGGCATTGAAATTCACTGTACAGAACGCCAGTGTAAGTAAGGGCCATGCATCACTTAAGTATGACTTCAGGGCACAGTCTTGCAAGGCAGCAAGTAGTGAGCCTGGTCCAGCAAAGCCCTTAAGCATGTGCTCAATGTTAAGCACACATGTATCCCTGTTGAAATCAATTGTTTGGAAATCATTGAGAATATTCATATGCTTAAAGTTAAAGCACATGCTTACGTGCTTTGCCAAATCAGGCCAGAGTACTCGGCACCGTGAAGGGCCAAGCCCTGAAGCCCTATTGTGAGGGTTTTACGGGACCTAAGTGGTGCATAGGCCTTTCACAGGAGTTTCACCCCTGTGCACAGCATGGCAAACATATTGTATTATGCATCTTACACTTTCTCAGCCCCTTTCTAATGTATCTTCCTCACCATCCAAAGGTGTTGCCCTCTATGCACATATTAAGAGGCATACGTGCCAGATTTTATTCACAAACATAAAAGTCGTTTTTCTGATACACATAAGATGGAAAAGGCAGGAGAGGTTTTCCCATAATGACATCCTACAACATTTTTGTCCTGTTATCAATTTACATTTTGTCACATTGCCGTGACTAATGCAATGGCAGTTTGCTCCATAAGGCTCTGCTCTCATGCGGCTCTGAGTGGCTCTAGTCTGATGCGTCTGTCTAGGCCTTTAGCCTGTGCTTATCACTGTGCACATCTGCCATACCTGAGCACTCACAGAAAGTGCTCACTATCTTGGAGAATCGGGCCTTGAGTGGCAATGTGCTTTCGAAGACCCATCCTGGGGGCAGATTCTGCTACCCCTGCTCGCGCTGAGTCTCAATTACTCTTGGAACAGTCCCATTGTCTTCAGTGAGTCACTTCTGCAGTTAGGGACCCCTGAGTTCTCATCTGAGCTGTCTCTGTCTTGCTGGGTATCCTAGGGCTAGTTACAATGGTGCACATTTTCAAAAATGGCTCCTAGTTCTGGGTGACATCTGTGTATATAAAGTTTGGGTAAAAATTGAGGTATTCAAAATGTAAGGCCATTTTTGAAAATGTGGCTCTTAGCTGGGCTTGGCAAAATTCAATTTTATTTGGTCATAATTTCTACAGATAATCTCTGAGTTTATTTTTTTCTATTTTTATTGATTTAAATTTTCACAGTTGCATGAAATGATGGTGGGAGGGGTCAACATCACATGTCAAAATATACACCATCAATATCCTAAAATCAAACTCTAATAAGTTCTCAAGCAGCATTTTTCTTTCTTTGACTATCTGTAAATTTCTATCACCATAAATGGAAATATTTTGTCAGTTGGTTGTATGTGTGTTTACTGACATTTACCGATTAAAAATCTAACCCTTCAAACCCTGCCATTAACCCATCCGTGCCTCCTTTGTAACCAACTGGATTCACAGATAAAGTTGCTGTGTTTTGAGAGTGGTGTGCTCTGAGCCCCACTCTGAGTCAGGAATTCCTGTGGACTAATCCCAGTCCTGGCACTGACTTCTTCTTCAACCTTGAGCGAGTCACTAGTCCTTTGTGTGCCTCAGTGTTCTGATCTGTGAAGTAGGGAGCATGATGTGCACCTTCAGACCTTACAGGGCTGGTGTGAAGATTGATTAAGCTTTGCACAGCACTTTGAATATATAAAGCCCTGTGTAACTCCCAAATCCTTTATTCCATTACTGAGCTGCCGGATATCTAGCTTCACTGTCTCACAAATGGGGTTTTATTTCTTTTCTCCGCTTTGCTCTTGATAGTGGCACTTTCCCCTTTTAGCCATCCATTCTCTGCACTAGTCATCCTTCCTCCCTATCTGCCAGCAGGCTAACAGGATCCGCTCTCTCCTTCTCTTGAGCTCAGTGGTGTCAACAGTTGTCATTCAGATCTGCTGGCCTCATTTCATACCCGGCAGTTATTCCCATCGTAGCCGGCAGTGGTTACAGCATGATTTCTCCTCTGTTTCCTTGGGGGAGGACTTTATCTCTGAGCTACAATTCTCTGAAAGGTTAAGCATCTTCCTCTACAGCTAAGTGGAAGATTGCTCCTTTAATAATACCTTTCTGTATGATGTCTGTCATCTTAACTAATGTGAGACATCTTTCTGTGTAGGATTCATCCTAAATTATGCCTCCTAGAACTTCTTTCAAGGTGTTGATTTGCCAAATAGGAATTTTCTTTCATTCATTAAATTTCCCGGGATGCTTTCAGGCTTTTACAGTTGAAATCAGATATTGAGTCCTAGAATTCCTCTTCTGCATTTGTGACAGTGTAAGTCCAAGGTGGTTCTTCTGTTCCCTGTTTATGTTAACTCCTTTTTCATCTCTAGTTTTATATCTGGAAAATGCAGTCCTGAGAACAACATGGTTGGTTGGGGTGCGATCCCCATCTGACTGAAGATGTAAGGACTAGGGCTTATATTTCAAAAGTGACTAATGATGTTGGGTGCCCAACTTGGGGTGCCTCAAAAGGGCCTGATTTCTTCTCATCTCATCTAAGTGTCAAGCACCTTTAGCATGTCTCAGGTTGGCTCCCAGAAATTGCAGCATCCCAAATTGAGAGTCCTAGACCTTTTATTTTGATATAAAGTACAATATGATACAGTATCTGAAGAGATGAACAAATAGGGCAAATAAACCACGATTGCCTGAATAGGACCTAATTCTGATCTTACTTACACAGTGTAAATCAGGAGTAACTCTCTTGATTTCAGTGTGAGTTTGGAGTGCACCAGTAATGCTAGCTCAGATTTTAATTCTGCATTGTACCCTAAATTGCATGTTATCCCAAGGTTTTGCACATGCAGTTTTGGGTGATCTAGTTTTTGTGCAGGCTAATGGATCTGAACACTCCCCAACTTTGATGTGTTCGAAGTCTGGATCCAAATAGTGTGGTTTGAGCCCATTTCTCCCAGTATCCTCTTTCCCACCTGTTCCGATCTCCTCATGCTGGTCAGGTCTCTCAAACGTATTTATTTTAATTGCATTGCATAGGTCCTTTACAAATGACAAGACTATCAGCTAAAGGGTTGTTGCAGGCCTGCCAGCAAAATGGCTGTGAAAGTATGGACCCATGATCTGGTGATATGTGCTCTAACACACCCTTCACTTCTCCTTTAATAGTGATAATTACTCCATGGATTAGATCCCACTTGGCTGATGCCTCCAGAACAGAAGCCCTGAAACCAGCTATGGTGGGTGCAGGTTCACTTCATATATCCAACAGAGTGGTTACACCTGCGCCCTCCCTCGTGCACACACCCCAGGCACGGTGAGAATTTTTTCTAATGTTGTATTCCCTTCAAAATTAACCCTATGTCACCCAAACATTTTTCTCTTTTCCTTTGAAGACAAGGGTATTGCGCCAATGCACAGAACTTGCTGGATGTGCCTCTTGATCTTGTATGCAGTGTTGTAATAGCCATGTGGGTCCCAGGACGTTAGAGAGACAAAGTGGGTGAGGTAATATCTTGTATTGGACCAACTTCTGTTGGGGAGGGAGATGAGCTTTTGAGCTTGATCTTATTATTTATGCAATATTTAATGTCTGTTTTTAGGTAGCAAGTAAGCTGAACAAGTGTGATAATGAGATCTGCTCTATTTCAGCTTGTCACAGCTTTTGCTAATGGCCTCACACTCTGTAAAGCTTGGTTTCAGCAAGAGGGCCGAGGAGGCGAAGGTGTTAATGTAGCAATGCTTCTTATTTTAGCAAGTGAATGAATCAGCCCTTTAAGGAAAGAGTTCAGCAGGTTAACCCATTGTTCCTGGAGCAGATACAGAAGTCTCTATACAGGACATGCAGATGGCTCATGGTTTATTTTTAGCTTTGCTTTCTGTTCCTATGGTAGTCTTCTGTGCTATGCAGGGTCTCATTCTGGACCCCAAAACTGGGGATAATGGGAAAATTGAATCCAGTTCAGATCATGTTTGTTTCAAGCTACTTTAGACCAGACATTCTCACACACTGAACCATGGGTCTCCGGTGGTCTTGAAGAGCTGTCTGGTCACAAGATGATGGCTCCTCCTCATTTCCAGCTGCTAAAGTACATTAAAAAGAGCAAACAAACCATGAAATACTATCCCAATATTACTTATCCATGTAAGCAATAGATGTGGTTGCCACAGGTATGGCATGGGGTCAGATCCAAAGGCATATAGAGGTCAGTGGAAAAACTTCTGTTGATTTCAGGGCTGGATCCAGCACCCTTTGGGATTGTAAATGGAACGGGAGCTGATTTGTGTACTTTGAACACTCTCTCTATTAAGATCTGGTCCACCCTATGTAGAAGTTCAGGCTGTTGGAAATGTAACTCTCTTGTTGCTACATTAGCTCGTATGTTTTGGGAGTGCTCCTGTATCAAGAATTTCTGCTGTGAGCTGGGTCAAAGGACCAATAGATGCTAAGATGAAGCCCTCCCCCTTCAGTTTCATTCTAGGATATATTCCTGGTACCTGGTAACAAGGCAGCGTGGTTCCAACGTGCAGCTTTGGTTGCTAAAAACGTAATCCTGCAAAAATAGAAAAGTCGATCCCCACCAAATACTGAGGCCTGGCTCAGTGATATGACTGACCTCGCAGCTAACCAACAACTGCATGCCACAGCAATTTGGGCTGACTTTTTAGAGGTCTATGATTAACATAGATGCTGAAAATAGAGATGTTGCTTCCCCTCCCTGCCTTTATCCTAACCCACTTTATTTTTTTGTGTGTGTTTTGTGATGAATCTGGCATATTTGTTGTATTTGGAAAAATTAATTAAAATTATAAATAACAATGAAGACGTTCAGAGAACCCCCTGCTTTTAGACCTCTAAAAAGGTGTAGGATGCCTAAAGGAAGCACCATTCTTATAACTTTTCAGCCAAGTTTCTTACAAGAGTAAAGGTTGTCTTTACACTTCTCTACGTGAGGTTAGAATCAGGTCCCGTAACATGCATTTTATTTCCAAGTCTGTGCATGGGGCAGAGTGAGGGCAAGGTGTTAGGAGGACATATCAGTTTTATATATCAGGAAGGAGATAGCATCCCCAGTAGGATACGCAGTTCAAGAGAAGTGATTTTCTAGGATTATTCCATTTTCGTATCCTCCTGGATTAGGAAACTGAACTGTAAGGATGTTAATCACAAAGCCTGGGTAATATGATATGCTCAAGAATTCCATTTGTCACTCTGTCTTCACTGTCTTTGTGCCGTGTGTTGTAAAAGGCAGGTGTGATTTCTTGATGAAGAGTATATGACTCTGTCTGCATTTCCACGGAGCTATTTGGATTTCTGGCAGCAATGCACATTTACCAAAGTTCCCGAAGCAGTATTATGTTCTCTTAATAGCCTATTTCCATATTTAAGCAAATCCATCCCTAATCTCTTCTCTTTGCACAGCGCCATCTGGCTGATCTCTTACTGTCAGGAGCGAATAAATAACTATTTGACAGAATAATAAAACAAGACGATGCGAAGAATCCCCTAGAGGGAAGAGTTTGCTTGTGACACACCTGAAATGAAAAATACCACCGTGTTTTATTTAACATTTATATTGTGTTTGCACCTGGAGGCTGCAACCAGCTAGGTGCTTAACGCAGACTCATAGTACGTGACAGTTCGTGTCCCAAAGTCTTTACGATCTAAAAGACAAGACACAAAGTGAGATAAACAAGTGGGCAGGGTAAAAAAATTATACATTCTAGCCCAGACCGGCTCTGGGCATAGTTCCTAGCCAGTCAGTACAGGCTGGCTTGGTGGCTCAGCTGCTCAAACAGCTGGCTACTGCATAGGAAGACTGAAGCATTGTGAGGATACAGCTGCACAGAACATCACTGAGCTGAGGCTGTTGGTTGGATGGCCTGGGCAAAAAACAGCTTCCAGGAGCTGATATGGGCAGATATAGCCACGATCAAGGCAAGGGATCAATGGATAAACACAGTAGATGGGTGGATGAAAACAAAAGAGCCTGATTTTACTCTCACCTCAGAGCATCAGGCTTAACTTCACTAAATTCGATGGAGCTTCACTAGTGTCAAATTGGAGTGAAAGAAGAATCAGATGCTCCTCAATATCATGAGTCATTTCCTTGGGAAAGTAAAAGCCACCTTAGCGTATCCCTTTGAGTATGTGAGTGAAGGAGATCCCGCACCCTAATGTCATCCCTACCAAAAATATTAGAGTGTCAGCAAGCACAGGAGACTCCACACAACTTCTCAGTAACAGAACCCTCCAGAGAAATGCTGAGATCCGCCTCTTTGTTCGCTTGTTATCCCGTTTCCCAGACAATGGTTGTAAGCAAGTCCAGTGATGGTATCTGTGAAGGAACTGTGGGTGTCATTTTGTTTTTCTCCATCTTTGGGTGATTGTCATACTCTAAGGCGTCAATAAAAAGCTTCTAAATTCTAAGGGAGGAACCACAGGCTCTAGTCTGTGGAGCAATTCTTTGCTTCTGAGTGGCACTTACAGATTGCATGAAACAGCATTAAACTTCACCTAAGTTAATAACAAGATATGTCATTTTAGGACTGAAAAATGCCCTTTATAGCAGTGCCCCCTTCATGAGCATTCCTCCTCCTGTGCTAAATGCTACCTTCCTAGTGTGGAAGGGGAATTCAGCCCAGGTGGATAAGCACTAGTTAAATCACTACCTCCCTTCACAGGAGACCCGAGGAATAATACTAGTTTGCTGTTATGGCACCTCTGACTGACCAATCTCAGAGCATTTCCCAGACAAGAGTTAACTAAGCATATGCTTCCCCCTCTGTGGAGAGGATGAATGAACAAACAACACATGACAGATGTGTAGTCACGTTGCTTAATGAACTACTGGAAGGGGCTCAGATGCTACCATGATGAGCATTGTATAAGAACCTTTATAATATAGAATAAGTCTCACATTAGTCCTGGGAGGTAGCTAAATATTGTCCTACCCATTTTATGGAAGGGAAAACTGAGACTCACAGAAGTAAGGTTATTTGTACAAGGTCCGTGTGAGTGACTGGTAAAAGCTGGAATTCTTGAAGTTCTGACGCCCAATCCCTGGCTCTAGTCCATGGACAACTCTAGCTCCCTAGCAGCACGGGTGCTCTCTCCCCCTAGTGGGGTTAATTTTGTCCCACTCTCCATATCAGATCCATCTGGAAGTCATAACACATATACAGTAGTTCCAGACCCTGCCTCCTCCTTTGGTGTGTGAAAAAAACATGTCTGCAGTCCCTCAGATTCCAACTAGAAAGTGCTGCAGAGTGTTGCTCTCTGAATGGGATACAGAGCGACTCAGAATACTTAAAGCACTGGACTATCATTGCATTTCAGAAGGTTAGCAACTGACCTTGTGCCTGTTGTGCTGAATTTCTGCAGTGCTTCCTAATTCCTGTTTCCACAATTCAGCTGCATTCTCCATCTGTTGCCCAGCTGAGATCAGGTCATACTTTCACAGGGCATCAATAACACATGAGCACCAACAGCTTCCCCATTCTTTCAGATGCATTTACCATCTACCGTGTCTCCGAACCCACTTCTTCATTTCTAGAGCTACATATTTCACTGGCACATTTCATTAGCTCAGCTCTAATGCAGCAAAGTCTGCTTTTCCTTTGGGCTTTTCCTCCATCTGGATTGAGGCACAGGGGGTCAATTTTGCCACTGTTTTAGGGAGCTGCATCTCCATTTGCTGTCAGGACCTGATCCAAAGCCCACTGGAGTCAATGAAAGGATTCTCATTGCCTACAATGGGTTTTGGGTGAGGCCCTTAATGGATAGTCACTTACACCAGCAATGAATTTGGTCCATGGAGCTCAAGTAGCTTACCCAAATTAGAACCCAGTACCAAGGTTTGGCTTCCAGCAGGTTATTCAGAATGTCTCTGTGATGGGTTTCCCCCGGGGTGCCACTTGGAAGTGGGGTACCACTGAGCTTGTCTGACCCACCAGCCTGGGCTCCCTTCACACTGTACTGCTGAGGCAAGCCAGCCAGGCCCTCCCTCAGGCTTCAGACTGCACGTTACCAGCACACATACAGGTAGGGACACACCCAGCTGCAGCTTTACACACACATCCTGAGATCAGCTCTGTATGGGAAGATTCAACTAAGGAATTGCCCAGTATTCAAAGTGCATACCCCCCCTCCAGAGGATAAACCCAAAATTGTACTGTCTTGCGCTGCACAGAGAATTGTACAGCATAAGCTCATTAAATATGCCCCCTCCCTCAATGTGGAGAGAGAGATGCAACAGCTTTTTGCCCCCCAGTTATGAATTCCGCACACTGGGTTTTAGACCAAACAAAACCACGTTTATTAACTACAAAAGACAGATTTTGAGTTGTTATAAGGGATAGCAAACAGATCAAAGCAGATTACCAAACAAATAAAACAAACATGCAATCTAAGCTTAAGCTACTAAAGAAACTGGTTACAAGTAGTAATTTCTCACCCTAAATGTTGTCTTAGGCAGATTGCAGAGATTCTTGAAGGCCAGCTGCACTTGCCTGCAGCTTAAAACTTCAGATATTTCATTCACAGGCTAGACAACCTTCCAGCTGGGCTTAGTCTTTCTCCCCTCGTTCCTTAGCTGCTTACAGCAGTCATCTTGGGCGGGGATCCAGTGAAGAACGAAGGAACCTAGATGATGTCACTTCCCTGCCTTAAATAGCTTTTGCGTATGGCGGGAACCTTTTGTTTCCAAACTTACTTCCCACGCCAGTCAATGGAAAAACACTGGTATTCCCAGATGGAGTCCAGTACCAGGTGACTTAGTCACATGCCTCTGTAGCCATAACTCAGAGGTTGTTTGCAGCGTCCCCAGGAAGTCTTCTCTGTGGGTTATAAACATCTTCTGAGACCTACTGTTCTCTCTAATGTCTCTTCCTCACAGCAAGCCATCTAGATTGATTGCATTCTGTCTGGTGGGCGTTCCCCAGGTGTAAACACACTTGTAATTGATACATAGTCAATATTCCTAACTTCAGATACAAATATTATACATGCATTACAAATATGATAATCATATTCAGCAAATCATAACCTTTCCAGTGATATCTCACATGCCTTATCTTGCACAAAATACATCATAATTATGCCATACTCATCTCATAGCAATATCTCTGAAGAATATGGGGATGTAGTGTCACAGTGTCCCATTAAGGTTGAAATTAACATAGTAGTTTTCAGTCACAGAGCTCCTACAAACAAGCCAACTTTGAAGTGTAAAGCCTGCTGCTACAGCTCCGAGAGAATACCGATGCTTGAATTTGAAATGCAAAGCAACCTGCTAGTTATCAGTGGTGCTATATGCCTGACCTTAGCAGGTGACAAATTCATGATACCGTTTGCAGTGACAAAAATCACATCATTTACACAGTTTCCAATGTGGGCAAAATGTCAAGGCCTCACCTGCAGATTCATCCTGATTCCTACATGTTGGCCGCCTCCGGCTCTCAAGGGTGCAAGTGCATATTGGAGATTCCAGTGGTGTCCCTGGCGTTTATTGCTGGGATGTGGAAGTGTGCCCAGGCCTTATGATGCTATACACAATGTGGCATTGCAAGTGCACACATGCAGTGAAGATCTGGGGGCCTGGTTATATCATCCGGGAATCTTATACCTCTTCACAGGCACCTGTGTTGAGACTTAATGCTACACTTGTTCCCCAGATTTCCATAGCTTGTGCTTTAGATCATTTATTCTTTTTCTTTCAGTTGTGATTGGGGCATGTCACCAGTTTTCCCTTCTCTTGGGAACGTTCCGTCTATTCTTCCTTAATGTTCTCCAAAGATATGCGCTCTGTGTTCACCATATGATCATATGCACACACACTGTCACCCCTCAAACTCTTCTTCCCAAGACTGGGAGAGGATTGTGGAGAGTGGTGGTGGGGAACCAGAGAGGGTCATACACTGAATCTTGGGCCTTGCAGCCAAACAGCTTGGTAGAAACCCCTGATTGTCTTGAACTGGCCTTGGGTGAAATATTCCTGAGTGTTTAGTTTAGAGGAAAAAGTTGGAGGCAGTTAGAGAAAATGAGTTTAAAAAATACAACCTGGCAGGATCCCTATAGCAAAACAGAGGTAGAGCTTCTGTAGACAGAATGTTAGCTGACAGCTCCACTGCTTTAGGTAGACAAACTCTAGAGAACAAGGTTATTTTCAGGTAGCAAAATCATAGTCAACAGTGCATTTGATTTTCCTGCCTTGTGGCTTTTAAAGGAGGGGGGAAAAGTGAAAGGTACAAGATATTCTAATTTAATCAGATAACTTATTAACACAAATTATGTCTAAGCAGCTATTTTATCTGGCTTTGCACAGCCTGGATTCTAATCTCATCCAAATTTTGTTACTGCATTTCAAACAGCTAATGTTTTAAGTAATCTATGGGCTTTGCACCAAGAGAGAAAAAGGCCAGTCTGTTCAAATTTAAGAGAACATAATTCTGCTGTTCCCTTTTATAAATAATGCAAGAACCTTTCTAACTCCATCCCACAGTATTTACATATTTAATCTCATTTCACAGCATTTTAAGACTTGGTCACAAATACTCCAGATGCAGGAGTTCCTGTCCGCATGTTCATGGAATCACCTGCAGGATAACTTGACCTTTAGTGGGAAGGTTTGTTTTCCTTTCTTGTGGCTCATAAGTGTTCTCAGTCAACATTATAGGAGTGAGACACATTCACAGATGCCTGCGGCATAGATGGTGACATTGCCAAGGTTATAATGACTTATTTCGGGTAGCATCTTGTGACTACAGCCCAGATCCTACAACTGCCGTGAGCAGATGGATTCCTGAGCCTGCACGGAACTTCACTGATGGAAGTCAGATCAGTTGCTGCCAAATCTAACAGACCTTCTTCTTAACAAAACCTCCCATGCCCTGTTTTTAAGACAATCATTTGCTGTCCGTGGGGCTCTGGGAGTTTGTTTGCCTGGAGACAATTGCAGGATCAGGGCCTCAGTCAGAAAATCCTCGCTGAATTAAACACTGTAACCTTGGTGGGTCGATATCCGATGGTGATATTTTTTCATTAAATGAAAGGAGGTCAAGAATTCTCTTTAGATCATTCTAGTGCAGGGGTCGGCAACCTTTCAGCAGTGGTTTGCCGAGTCTTCATTTAGTCACTCTAATTTAAGGTTTCGCGTGCCAGTAATACATTTTAACGTTTTTAGAAGGTCTCTTTCTATAAGTCTATAATACTGTATATAACTAAACTATTGTTGTATGTAAAGTAAATAAGGTTTTAAAAATGTTTAAGAAGCTTCATTTAAAACTAAATTAAAATGCAGAGCTCCCCGGACTGGTGGCCAGGATCCGGGCAGTGTGAGTGCCACTGAAAATCAGC
Organism: Terrapene triunguis; assembly: GCF_002925995.2. Classification (NCBI taxonomy): domain Eukaryota; kingdom Metazoa; phylum Chordata; order Testudines; family Emydidae; genus Terrapene; species Terrapene triunguis. Next base: position 9,484,827 of record NW_020664543.1, on the reverse strand, counting down.
TCGTGTGCCACCTTTGGCACGCGTGCCATAGGTTGCCTACCCCTGTTCTAGTGGAAGGGCAAGTGAGGCTATAAGGATATGTCACAGGGTGACACTGGCCCTTTAAGAGGGAGCAGGGCCAGTGCACTTGTGCCACATCAGCTGACTCATATTAGGCTTAAAAAGAGGGTCAGGGTCAGGGAAAGAAAGTGAGACCCAGTGAGGGAGACTTGGCGAGTCAAGCCAGGAAGAAGGACTAGAATCCCCTGGGAGGAAAGGCAGTGAGAGCCTGAGATGCAAAAGGGAAAAAAAACCCTGGGAGTTATGGCCCAGGGGGAGATAAGAACTGCGACGGGGAGGGGAGGGGTGTATATTTTGCCTATGTTTGAGAAATAAAACTGCCTAAAAGACTGTGGGCCTGGTGGTGGATCCTTTGCAAGCTGGGGAGAAGCCCTGCCTTGTTACGGGGCTCTTATGATCAGGAGAGGGACTGTTAAAAAGGCATCTTCAGTGTTTCCAGTTTCAAATAGGATCAGTTTTACACATGCCTCAAATGAGACTTTTCTGATTGCCACCAGCCCAGCGTCCGGTGTCTGGAAACCAAGCTATGTCCTTTCTGCTTCCTACTGTCCACCTTCACAACAACCAGCAGCAACAACAGCTCAGGGATCTGAGCCTCGCTGGCGATTTTGCTGCCTGCAAGATAGCGTATCGTTTTCCCTTGCACCGCGCTGTATTGGCTGGGCAGTGTTGACAAGAGAAAATCCTATTTGATGATTAAAATGTGCAAATCTGACTTGGGAGATAAACAGGAGGCGGATACAGAAGGATGGTCTTGTGGCTAGGCAGTAGACGCTGTGTGTGGCTTAAGCTGGTAACTGAACCGCTCTGTGCTTTCAATTTCAAAGTGACAACCTATCTTTTTGTACAGGCAACGATCAGATAAATGGTACCATCCCAACCGCTGCTGGGACAAATACCTCCGGGCCCTAAGGCTGTGAGAAGAGACAGCCAGAGGGAACAAGCGTGTTACTTCATAAACATCTCCAAAGGAAAGCTCTGAAGCCACAGGAGAGAGCAAGTTCCAGAACTGAGGTCCTCTCCCCACTGTAGTTCTGCTCTGCTCTGGGGAACATAAAGCAGGGGCTGTCAGAGGGACATGACAACAACAAGAGGAGATAGTGGACTGAGAGAGAAGGTCCATCAGCTTGAGTTGTACCTGGAGGAGCTACTAATCAAGTTAGTCAGGGCAGCAGCCTTCTTTGTGGCAGGCGCTGCACAAACTCATAACAAAAAGGCGGGCATCTCTAGATGTGACCACAAGGCAAGTAATGTTTATTGATTTATCTGGGGGCAGATAGTGAACACTTTCCTCGTATGGGTGAGCAGTTGCTCCCAGGTCTGTCCTCCTATCCTGTCTGGCTCTCTCTTAAGCTCCTTCTCCAGCTGGAGTAGGTGCTGCAGGTGTGGCATCCCCTGGGCCCGGATCTGCTTCTTAACCCCGTGTTATCCCAGCGTGGGGTTTATATTCTCATCACAGGGGCCTACTGTTAGTGGCAGCTATGTTGTGCCTTTGTGGCTGCCCATCCTCAGGGCGGGACTCGGAGTCTATTTGTATTAACATCCTGCCTCCCCCTGCAGGTCAAGGTTAAATGCCAATGTTACAGCCACCATCTTGGCTGACATTGGGGATTGAACTGAGCAGGGCCGGCTCTGGCTTTTTTGCCGCCCCAGGCAAAAAAGCCTCCGGCCGGAGCCGGGGGGGGAGGGCTGGAGCGCGGGGGGCGGTGAGCCCCGGCGGGGGCTCGGCTCTCCCCCCCACACCGGCGACCAGAGCGCCGGGGGCAGGGCGGCAAGCCCCAGCGGGGGCTCGGCTCTCCCCCCGGCGGCCAGAGCGCAGGGCCGGGGGGAGGGCGGCCAGAGCGCCAGGGGGAGGGCGGCGAGCCCCAGCGGGGGCTCGTCTCTCCCCCCACCCCGGCGACCAGAGCGCCGGGGGCAGGGCGGCAAGCCCCAGCGGGGGCTCGGCTCTCCCCCCGGCGGCCAGAGCGCAGGGCCGGGGGGAGGGCGGCCAGAGCGCCGGGGGGAGGGCAGCGAGCCCGGCTGTGGCCCTGCTCTACCCGGCGGCCGGAGCGCCGCGCCGCCCCCCTCCAGGTGCCGCCCCAAGCACCAGCTTGGGTGCCTGGAGCCGGCCCTGGAACTGAGGATCTCCAGGGCTAAAATCACGAGCTGGCATGGTTTGTGCTAAAGAGCCAGCCCCCTCTTGCTAGGGCTGCAACAGACTTGTATGTTCTGTGAATTGGGCGCACGCTCACCAGTCTAGCACCAGAAAGAGAAGGAAGAGAGCAGAAAAATTCAGCCCCAGGTTTTGTAGTCCAGGCTAGTCCATGAGCTGCAAGGATCTATCTGGCTAATAAACTCTACAGTAGAGGCCCATGCTCTCAGACAGAGGACATCAATCTTTTCCACTTTGAAACAACTGGAGAAAATGAAAGTTCTTTCCTTAGTGCTTCACTTACTTGGGTGGATGGGTGATTATCCTCCCAATACAAATTTTGTACTCGGTTGTAATAACATTTCACCTTAGCCAACACACACTACTTTATTGTGTATCTTAGCAAGACTGATGGCTCTATAGACACAAAGTGACATTTGCCACATGCTGCTTTCGGAAATGTAAGAGCAGCATGGAAGCATGCGGAGGGGTACTTACAGCAACGGAAAGGCTGTAACGAAAGAAAAGAAGAAGAAAAAAAACCATCCAAACTCAGTGCATAGGAGAGGGTTCTGTGATGAAAAACAACACATACAGTGAGGTATGTTACTGAGCAGAGATTAGTCACACAACTAGTGCAACCTACAATGAGTCTGGATATCTTTATAGAACATAATGCTCTGGGTCAAACTGAGGCTGATACAGGAATCAGTGGATAAAGTTCTCCAGCTTGTGCTATGCAGGAGATCAGATTAGATCATCACAATGGTTCCTTCTTGCCTTAAAATGTATGAGACTAAAGCCAAGAATTCTCAACCCCTTATTCTCAACCCCTTATTCACTGTAGTGGGAAAAACTCACAAGCGTACTCCTATGAAAAGTCACTATTATCAGTACCGGCTTCACAATCCAGCCCTGCATATGGATTTAATGTATGAGAAATCTCCTAACTAAATCTCCCCACATATAGAAAGCAGTAGCAAATAACAGAGTGGGGAATGGATGAGTCAAAAGACTCGACATTTGGAGCCTTTTGCCTCGAGGTTGCTGCCCATGTTGATACTGACCAGAAGTTGTTTCCATCAGAAGGCTGATGGCTTACGTGGATTGAGTTGTTTCGTTCCAGTGTCCACATTCCAACCCCTCCACCATAGTTGGAACCTGTTGGCATCCTTGTTGACAACCTTCACAGAAAAGCATGGGTGAAATCCTGGCCCCACTGAATTGAGTGGAGAAACTCCCAATGACGTCGGTGGGACCAGCATTTACATTGTTCTTAAACCTAATAAACATTTGGCCACTTTTAAGTGTGGTTAAAATTGTTCTCCCTTGTTCCTTGGCATCAGCGGGGGCGTTGTGCTAAGTGTCTTCTCAGGCTGTCTTCAGAACCATTAGACCTTGTATTGCAATTCAAGGGAGCCTCAAAAAATTGGGAAGGCAGAAGCCATTTTGGTTTTGGACTAGCCCTAGTCATTTTAACTTTTTCAAATAGGTTTTCTAACAAAGCAGGAAAAAAATGCCACCGACATCATAGAGACTTCTTGAAAAGGGATGAACTTTTTGTTCTCTTATGCATCTATTTTAGGTAATCTATATGGTGCTAGACAAAGGTCTCACCTTTAACAAAGACATACAAAATGGCATCTATGGAATCTGTCTGTTCCATGTAGGTAGCCTACAGTTTCTGGGCCAGATCCTCAACTAGCAAGGTGAGTCTTTATCTCCATGGTGGCTTTGTAGAAGATCTTGTGTTTAAGGAATTGGACTGGGAGAAGTGAGTTTTCTTCCCGCCTCTGCCACAGACTTTCTGTGTGAGGTTGATAAGACCGTTGATCTTTCTTTGCCTTAGTTTTCCCAGCTGTAAAATGGGGATGATATGACTTCACATTAATGTTTATAAAGAGCTTTGAGATGTGTCTTGGGTACTTGTAGAGTGACCCTGTCCACCCTGGATGGAAGGCCCTCTAGGAGAGCAAAGTGTTACCACTTCTCTCATTGTACTGACTTTTATCCTGACACTGAATAAAAAATTCAACATGTTTAACGTTGCCTCCTCAGCATAATTGCTTAATGACCCACAAGAATCAACAACCCATTGATTCAACAAGGGCTTGACTCAGCTTTTTCAGTGCCAGTGTGTCCCTGCCAGGGGGCTGGGGCGGGAGGCTCAACTCAGTATTGCCCAGAGATGCCGGGGGACAGGGAAAGCTTTCACCTGCCGACTCTGGGTCCAGGGCCAGCACAGTCTGCTCATTTCACTCGTGCACGAACAGGCTGCCTCACCCACTTGGTTAATGGCACTGAAAGGCTTCTGCCTTTTGATTTGATAGCATAACACTGTCTCCGAATAGATGGTGTGGTCAGGAACAAAAAGGATACAACGTTATGCAGCCTGGTTATTGGACTGACAGGCCCTTAACCTTTTCAAGAGTAATAAATAATTTTTGTAGCCTCAGCAGCCTTTTGCCGTTCCAGAGAGACTGATTAATTGCTGGCAGTGTGCTCTCAGAGGAGAAAGGGGATAGGAGACTGTTTCTCTACACAGCCAGGCCGGAGAAGGTTTAACATGGTTGATGTACCCAGCAGAGAGGAGTTGGGTTAGCTTTGGTAGCACCGTTCATTTTGATGGTACTGGCTAGCTGTTCAGCTACAATCTCAGTAACACCTTCCTTTTTTCAGTCTGAAAGTAATAGGAATATGAATTGTATTCATTAAAAACGAATGCACACCGAGCCCCTCCCCCCCTCAATCATCCATCCATGAGTGTATTATGCAGCAGCGCCTAGAGGTCCCAACTTTGCAAGGCACTCTAAAAACTCACAGGAGGGGACAATCTCTGCCCCAAAGTGCTTCTAATCTAAATAGACCCCATATAGAAACGGTGGGCAAACGGAAGTGTGGCATTATCTCTATTTTATAGTTGGGGGACTGAGGCAGAGAGAGATGAACTGACTTGTCCAAGGTCACATGGAGAGGAGGGGGTTGTTAGGATCAGGAATTGAACCAGACCCCCCGTGTCCCAGGTCAGAGCCTTTTCTATAAGATCATCCTTACGTTAGGTGAGGGTTAGGCACATGTTGTCACTTTTCCATTTTCATGTGGTCACTGCAGAAGGAAATGCCCAGTTGTGCTCAGTTACACCAGTCAGTGTAACTTCAGAGTAGTTTATGGAAGTCAGTGGCATTGCTCTGGATTTAACGCCAACGTAAGTGAGAGCTGAGTTTGGCCACATGGAATTTGCATTCCCTTACTAGCCTAATGCAACTTTAATCCCACCCATCCTCTCTTTTTTCTCTGAGTTCAGTATAGAAATATGTTCCGTAACTTTCCATAAGCAGAGAACACCTATGCTCAGTACAGAGAAGGAGAAAAGGGGACATTAGAAATCAGGTTCCAATGAGCATCTTCCTCAATATGACAAATCCTGAATCTGAATGTAGCCCGATAGGCTACAGAGTTAGCTGTTGGTGAAGCTAGGGGGAAAATACAGTGAATTAAAACAGTCTAGGACGAGCATTGCACTGCACAGTACAAATGCCCTGAAATTCCACATGTCCTAATGTCCAGCAGAGTTCACCCCAGTGAGGAAATCCCAGGACAAGTGGGATTTCACAGCCACAGCTCTGTACAAAAGTCCTTCCTACCACAAATTCTCCTGTTTTTACATTCCAGGGGTCAGATTTGCCTTTGGGTTAGCCTGATTTTTTGCTGGTGTAATTTCATTACAATCAGTTGGAATTAGTCTGGTGTCAAACTGGAGTAAAACAATGGTGGATCAGGGCCCAGGTGTGCCCTCTGCACTAAACACAGCAGGCATGCCAATGAGCCCCAGCAGAGTGGGTGTCTTTCCACCTGTCCCACTGTATCTTTGAGATAGGCACTTGCTTTGCTCACCAGTCCCGTGCTATTTACAAGAGTGATGCTATCTGTCTATCTTAGGGTTTTGTACTGCCACCTGTCACCCAAGTATCTGAAAGCCTTCCACAGAATAGCAGTAGCAAAGTTCCTAGTGAATTTCATGGGGTGTCTGGCACTTTTCTCCATCAAAACCCTGCTTGTGGACATTGCAGCAATGGGAGTGTTGATTGGCTGGTGCTTTGATGGCATTCTTGGAATTGTACCACCTCCTGGAGCAGAAAGGTGGCTAGAACTGAGTTATGTGACTGGGTTGGTATATTGGGATACCTACACTGGCCATGGGGAAATCCTGCTGGTCCCTCCAAAAATTGTTATGTTAAAATGAGAGAAATGAAAAATAAAGGTGTCTCCTATTCAGGAGAACTGGAGCCATAAGTGGAACAACATCCTCCCGTCCTCAACCATCAACTGAAAACCAGATCTTGGAAAGGGAGGGTGGAATTAGGTGAATTAATGCGGAGAAAAATGCTGTCTGACAGCCCTAGAGATTCAAAACTTCTTTCTGTCTGGAGGATGTGTTCAAATAGATGGATACCTAGGTACATCAGACATGTCTGTGTGTATTTATGCAGAGATTTTATTATAACTGCATACACAAACGTAGCCTCAGCAGATCTAAATGAACACAGCTCCATTGACTTCATTTGGATCTCTGTTGCTTTACACCAGCTGAGGACCTAGTCCAGGGCGGTTAAAGTTCTTGATGTGACTCATATGTATGTATGTATGTGTCAATTTGTTTCTATTTTGTAAGTTTACTTGCTTTATACATAAAATCTAAATAAAAATCTGTGAACTTTAAATACAATGTGGACCAGGAGCCTGAAACAATTTGCTTGGGGATAATTTCATTTCCTGTTAAAGCTTTGCTTCATTGTAAATGCACTTTTGTAGCCAGTCACAATGCACACACCTGGGCTTAACACATTCATACGTGATTTGATTCAGAAATGTAATTAGATGTTGTCAACAGAGTGGCAATTAAAACCATTGGATCATTGAGAGGCTTTCAGGAATAAACATACGGTGCTAGTGTTATTCAGGGACCACAATCAGATTATTGTTATTATTGTATTATTATTATACTGGGCACAAGCATCCCAGCTGGTTGCAGGAATTGGTAAGTTAAAACCAAGAACACAATTTCCTGCCTTTTAGCAAGACACCCAAAAGGAAATGGAATTTGCCTAACTGACCCTGTGAACATTTGAAATAGTGTTTACTTATATTGCAATGCTGGGGGTTTGCTGTTTGTCAGGGAAAGCCATGCACCAGTCTTATAACCTTAAAGTCTAATGTCTGACTAGATATTTGTCTTCTGTATGCATCAGGCCAGATGCTCAGTGGGTGTACATCAGTGTAATTCCCTTGAAGTCAATGGAGCTATGCTGACTGACACCAGCTGAGGATCCAACCGCAGATTTGTACTACTTCATTGAGGCATTACATCTGTTTAGACTCTTGATGCCATGACCCCTGCTGGCCTAGTTGCGTCTGATTACATTGCTTTAAATATATCCAGAAACAGGGCCTGAAGAATAGGTTTGATGCTCCATTTTCTGTAACGTCTATGACATTCTCTAACTGTGACCCAGTTGTTTTCTTCTGTTGATGGTAGTTTGTATTTAATAAGTCTCAGGAAGGAATTCTAACCAGTCTCCTACTTTATTAAAGCTGTATTTCCGTTGAAAGTAGGCATATGTTTTGTGGCTATAGGGTCGGATCCTTAGCTGGTGTAAGTTGACTTCCAGTGTTGCCAGCTCTAGTGATTTTATTGTGAATCTCACAGTATTTGGTCATTTTCTTAAAGGCTCACTCGCGGAGTCTCATTGCTTTGTCCAAATCTTGGCTTTCATTAAAAAATGTTTTGAGTTCTCGTGGTTGTGGGAGAAAGCGTGAAAACATAAACCAAAATCCCGATGTAAAAAAAAAAAAACCCTCAAAATTGATTGGCTTAAAAATCACGAGAGTTCTCAAAAACAATCTCCTTATTCTGGGGGACCTGACTTGTGAGTTCTGACCATGTAGGGGTTGGAATAGTGCACTGCAGTGGTGCTGCACTGACTGACACCAGCGGAGGATCTGGCCTACGGGCTGGAGTGGATCTGAGCAATGGAACGTGCATTAGTAGAAATGATATGGGAAGCACGAGGTAAAAGTTTCCAAGACTTCTCTTGAGATACTCATTGATAGGGATGCAGTCATAGCTGACAAGTCTCAGCAAACCGATGGAGCAATGAAAAGGCTGTTCTCTGAGTCCAGAGTATAGATAATGTGATAATGGCATGCCCCGGGGCTATCTTTGCTCTCGAAGGAGTCTCCGCTGTCTTTGGGTGGCTCACTGGTTCATAAATGCTAGCTTCTCCATCACACCACTGAAAATGGAATGGTGCTGAAACAGAATGTGCTAATTTGGCACAGGCCATCAGCAAGGGCAGCCCTTTGAAGTCATCTTCACAGGGGATTGTACATTCACATGTACTTTGTACTTTGAGTGACACCCCACACATTCAAACTTCTGCCTGCCCAACCTCTAAAACACAGCCATGTTTTAAAATGCTTTGGACTGGAGCAGAATTTCTCAAGTAGCCGGAAGCCACCATGCTCCAGATCCCATGCTGGGTGAAGAAAGGAGAAGAAGGGGTTTGCAGCTTTCCTGCTATTTAATTGGTTGGAACCTAGGCCATTCACTAAAGAGACTAGATAACTTGCCCATGGTCATGCAGGACATCTGTGGCATAACAGAGCCCAGGTCTGCTGACTCCCATCCTTTGCCTCAAGCAAAAGACCCTTCTTGCCATCAGAGATTAAGATAAAGGATAAAAATTTTAAAAGTACCGAAGTCCCCAAGCCTCTTTTGCAAATGAGACGTATGCTCCTAAGTCAGTGCAGTGCTTTACTCTTTATCTACATCTACCTCTTGCCACAGTGCTATATACACAATTATACATTAACTATCCTGCTGGTCAGGCCTGCAGTGTGTAGCATTCTATTTCCTTTGCCTGTGGGTGCATGATGGGTTTATATCTTGCTGGATCTATGCTACCAAAGTACCTGGTAATGTAAAGGCATTCTGTTGCTTGCATTCCTCATGGTGCCCCCCCCCCCCTTTCTTTCACACTGGCTGTGAAGGAGTCATGGCAAAGCTGTAAATTATGTCGGTTTGGGGACGTAACATTCCGTCGTATCAGGCAGCTTCATGCCATTCGGCAGTAAATCTGATCTGATTTATGTCAGCATAATGCATATGGCTTCCTTCGACAAGCTGATCTGTGACAAGCTTGTTAGATCAGAGATGTGTGCGTGATGCCAATTACAGAGGGACGGATGTGTCTCCAGCTCAACAGTATGTAGCCATAGGAGGTTGAACAAAATATTGCCTCTTGTTATTATGTTGTGCACGGATTCTACTTGAGCTCTTATTTATGTGTCTCATGCACCAAGAGCTGTATTTCAGGCACGTATGGTATGTGATTTCCATGAACAACTACACGTAAACCCCCATCCCCAGCTAGAGCCACTGTACATCCTGGGCCAGCCACACAGGATTTGTTCTTTGACTTGGATGGATATATAATCTGAGCAGCCAGCTATGTATTAACCAGCAGTTCTGGGGGGAAGAGGTCCCACAGCTCTTAGAATGTACAACGCAAGTCATATCTTTCAACGGTCCAGAATAAAACATGAGGAGAGAGCTCACAGGTGGGAATGGATGATACCTGAAATCTGTATCTGAAGAGAGATCAAAGTCACACATCAGGGGGTTTGAGAAAAACCACTCAAGCAGAGATTGGGAAGGAATGCTGTTTTCCACCTCAATTTACTGCCATCCCACACACACTGGAGAGTTACTGCATTGGTGGCTCTGTCCCCATAATTCACTAGCATACGCAAGCAGAATACAGAGAAATTAGGTCACTGGAAAAGTTTACCTCCATGCATTTATTTGGGTTCCTTGGAGTTTCCTATTGGGCCTTGTTTGTAAGTAACATTCATTTTGACTTCGTTTTAACCTTATTGCTCTTTCTTTAATTAGTTGCTTTCTGAATGCTACTATTACTTAGCTCTTGGATTGTGTTTTCTATCCCTTGATCTCAAAGTGTGCACGTATCATTACGATTTCCATTTGACAGGGTGACCAACGCACAGGGAGAGTAAATGAGTTCACACGGCAAGTCTGAACTGGACTTCTGAGTGCCAGTTGGGCAGCCTGTCCGTTAGCCCATGCAATCTTTGTTTTTCTATAGTACTTTTTGTCTGGTAATCTCAGAGCAGTTCATACACCTCAGTTAGTTAATCCCTGCACCATCCCATTGAGGTAGGAGATTATTGTTATGTATCCCCATTTTACAGGGGGGCAAACTGCGGCATGAAAAGGTTAGTGAGGTTACACAGAGATCATCCACTGGGACCAGCATCCAGGAGTCCTGAATCCCAGAGAGCAGCTGTAATCACAAGACTACTCTGCCTTCTGTGATGTAATATCAAAGAGGTTTGTGTAAGGATGAATTCCTCTAACAGCATCTCCCTTGATGTGTGCTGTCCATGGTTCTGGCCAAATGCTGCGTTTTGCCATCAGACTGACAGCACATCGTTATCAGCTCTGCAAAGGGTTTCACAATAAAGAGAACTTCTGTAAGATTTCTCCCTAAACTCACCGCATGCTGCAGAATTCATCCTACAGCTCTTTACCTGCCATATCTGCATGGGGGAGCTGCAGGTGATTTTTTAAAAAGAGGGAGGGGGAAGGGAAGGATTTAACCTATGGATCAAATTGTTCCGTTCTCCCCTAGTCAACACCAAGCATTTTGCACCATGAATAGATTCTTAAATCCACATTGCTGTTTTCCCAGATTCATTCATGGTTGATCCATTTGACCTTATCAAAATAATGTATCCAACCCATAGGAAAATACTCTTACCCCAATTAAGTCATTATTTTATACAGTAATAAGCAATTCTATGGCATGCATCACCACAGTATCTTATGTACCTTTTCTCCATAAGCCAGCAGGAAGTTCTGGTTTTTGTTCCCCGTTCTGCAAAGATTTGCGGTGAAACTGTGGGCAAGTCACTTAACCTCTCTGTGCCTCATGTTCACCATCTACAGAATGAGGATAATGCTTTGTAAAGCACTTGGCGACTGGGGATTGTATGTGTGCTAAGTATTGTTATAGCAAACACGCAGCAGATATAGAGTTTTGAGGGGGGTGGGTTTAAAGATGTTAAATAATGCATGTAAAGGTGTTTATACATTTGATATAATTGCAGGGTTTCTTTAAATGCAATTAACTGGGAATGTATGGCTTGTATAGATACAGTACACAGAACAGGTCTAACACATCTATCATTACTACATTTTTACTCAAGTGTGTTTAAAACAGTACAAAACCTGTTCACCTAACTGTCTGACTAACATCCAACTTAATCTGTCAACCCAAGAAATTTAGCACGATTCAGGGTAGTATCTAAGGCTCTGAGTCAGCAAAGTTCTTAGGCACCTGCTTAAAATTAAACAAGTGCTTTTGCACTTCACGGAACCAGGGCGTAGGTATGCACCATTGCTGAGTCTTCAGGCTGATTGGAAGTGCATACTGAATGCCAGGGCATAAGCCTGAGTTCTCGGGAGCGGAAAGGGGCGATTCATCAAAGTTTTACCTATTGCTTATCTAAGCACCTTAATTAGATTTCATTGTTCTAAATAAGACCTTATTGGAGGAAGCCATCACATTTATTACAAGGATGCTGAGTGGCGAAACCATCTCGAGCTGTCAGCTGGTGTTTCGGCTCTGGCTGCTCCTTCTGGGTCCCAGTTGGATGTGTGGTTCATGAGAACATTGCCCCGTACGCACACTTCCACGGGCTACTTCTTCCATATGTTTGATTCTGCTGTTCCAGTGGTCCTTGGAAACTGGCAACATGTGATATAAGCACCCCAGCATTATGATTTCAAAACCCATATTTTGTGTATAGGATACCCTGGCAAACTGGACAGCCCCAGCAGGGGACTGAAATGCTGAGACCCTGTTGGTTTTACAGCACTGCCAGGCTTTCATTAGGATGGAGAATATTCCCATTGATCATAATCCATCTAAACCAAATGGCCTGGGTGTACTGGATGGATAGAATAGAAGTGAGGAGGTTTCATGGTCAGACATTAGTGCACTCTCCAGAGGGCTTTAAGCATTCAGTAGGGTTTCACTAGCACATGAGAAACCAGAAAATTGAGAAACTGGGTCACCAGGATTCATTCATTTGCTGTGTATATTTTCAGCTGGGCTTTGATTGCTGCTCAGACTAGCATGTTTAAGCTTGCATTCCGTCCTTCCGAATATTGTAATATCCTGCATTCCTGCTCTCATTGCTCCTTACAATCTGATCATAAATCTTAATATAATATATAGTATATATTGATGTAATAATTGGTCATGTTTATATTGTAGTAGCACCTAGAGGATCAGACCAAACCCAGACCCACATTGTATTAGGCACTATGTGCCTGCACATAGTGAGAGACAGCCCTTGCCCCAAAGAGTTTACAATCTAAATAGACAAGACAGGCAAAGGGTAAACAGGCACAGAGAGGTGAAGTAACTTTTGCCTACAGTCACAAACCAGGTCAGTGGCAGAGCCAAGAATAGAATAGAAGAGTCCTCTGACTCCCACTCCAATGCCCTATCCACTGGACAACACTGTCTCTGCCTTTGGTCCATAGGTGCTGGAACTAAGGGCATGCCACGCCCCCTGGCTTGAAGTGGTTTCCATCATATACAGAGTTTACAGTTTGGTTCAATGGCTCTCAGCACCCCCACTATACAAATTGTTCCAACACCCCTGCTTTGCTCTCTTCCCCTCCCCCGCACTTAACTGCTTCTTTGCTTTCTTTTCCCACTCTTGGTTTTGTGCCTTCTCTCGATCCACCGTGTAGATTCACCAAATTCCCTCCCTCTTCTTCTGCAAATCTCTCCTGAAAAATCCTTCAACTTTTCCTCAATGTGAAATATCTCCCTCAATATAAATGCAAATTTACTGCAATATGCCCCGTGTGATCCCCTTTGGTGGGTGATAATTTACATCAGAAATGCTAAACCACGAAACTGAGATTATAGAAAATAATACTGCACTAAACAAATTAATCTCATGTCATATTAAGCTTCTTTCACTTTTAATGTTCTTGGGTCTCTCATATACAGTCTCTCCTATTTTTTATGCCATGGAAAGTTACAAAGTTTTGGTTTTATATCTACGTAGATAAGTATTTTTACCTTGTGTTGATTTCAGATGTATACTGCAGATATTTTTGAAACCGGTGTTTTCTCCATAAGAGCTTCACCAAGATAGAAGCAACACATAGTAAACTTTGTATATTCTTTTCTAGGTGGAAAAATTGGCTAAATACTTGGACCCAAATGACCTGGGAAGAATCAACTTCAAGGATTTCTGTCATGGAGTTTTTGCTATCAAAGGTAAGTAATGCAGCTTTTATAAAAATTATAGAATTATAAAATATAATATAAAAGTTTAACTAAAGCATGTTTTCTTAGGGCATGGGGCATCAGAAGATTTGATACTCACTAGGATAGATGCTGGTGAATTGTACTTTGCTCTTCTGTCTCACTGAAGTATAATCAATAAGACGCTGATGCTGCAAAGAGTTAAGCACGTGCTTAACTTAAAGCATGTGACTAGTCCCATTAAAGTCAACCAGACTGCTCACATCAAATTAAGTATGTGCATGAGTCTTTGTAAGACTGGGACCTTATTTCTTTAAACCACCTGCATATTTAGACAGGACACGGGATAAGGGGCTTGGTCTAAACATGAATGAATACACACGTGTAAAACTTTGACTATACCTGAAAAGCATCAGGTTATCAAGGTCACTGGGAATTTTCCCTTCAGTCTATACTGGGTTAATAACCGTTACTCATGAATAGACTTTTCCTATACAGTTTCTCCAGTGTAAAAGACATGTTCTCAACTAACATCTATAGGTATTTATATTTGAATTATATTTGAGTTCTCTACATTCCACAGACAGTTTTCCCAGGCAAAAGAGCTGTGGAGGCTTTGGTTAAAAATTCATAGATCTGTGTGAAAGCAGTGAACAGTTTTTTATGAAATTTTACAGAATGTTTGATGCTATTTGGGGTGATTTTGTGCTAATCCATAGATGTCACTTTTATATATTTTTTTTTAAAAAATGAACAGAAAATCTGCAAAAATTCAAAATCTGCAAAAATAGAAATTTCTTAGGTTGAACTTTGAATTCCAGAGCCACCTTTTTGTTCAAAGTGATCCCATGGTTATAATGAAAAAGGAGTCATTTTTAGCAAACACAAAAAATTGGTTTTGGGGGGAGCTGGTATTTTGATTTGTGGTTTTGTTTGTTTAAGTAAAATGGGCTCATTTGAGCATTCAGAGCAACACATAAAAAGGAGAAATCACATTTTGCCTATTTTTTTCTCTTCGTTGTGATGTGAATCTCTGTTAAAAACTCTATGTCTTGTCTTTGGAACTATCTTCATTACTCCGATGACATGGAATGCCAGCTGTAGTGTAGGGCTCCTCCTATTTTGGGGGCGTCCCTGCTGCTGCATGTCCTGGGTGCAGCTTAAAATTCTGTTGATTTAGGAGCGTGCAAAAGGGATACAGCGGGGAGGAAAATGTCCATTGTCTTGACCTGCCCATTATCTTTCATATATGGATCCTTGGCATCACCATCAGCCCTGAAGTGCTGTTGCTTATCTGGGCCTTTTTTATTATGCCTATGATACACCTGAGCAATAGGGAGGTTTGCATTACTGATCTGCAATGGGGATCACTACCTCACATCTTCATTAAGGGCCAGCTGTACGAAATGTCCCTGTTAAAAAGAGAGCTGCTTTTGATTTACCTCATTAGTTCTCCATGTACTTAGGAGAACATAGGGTACCATGCACGCCCCTATATAGCTACTGCCCTTCATTTCATTAATAAAGAAAAAGATATTGCAGATATGGCTGGTGACTAGGAAAAGTGGCTATGCTAAGCGCAGTAATTCCATGTAGACTTGAACGGAAAGTTCCTTTCCTTAGCACACCGTTAAAAAACAAATGCTCTACAACGTTTTTGCATAAAGTGTTCCCTTTACTCCAAAATCCATCAGGGGTCAAATCCTTCGTATCTAACAGAAGTGTTACCCTGATCTGAAAGTCATTTGAGTGCTCAATACACAAAATCCATCAAGAGCTGAGTAGTTTGAGTATTCAGGAGTATTCCCTCGATGTCCAGTAATAATGATTGCTCAGCCCTTTGAGTCACTCTGAAATAACATTGGAATCTAGTCCTCTGATCTTTTAATTGATCTTAGCATTTGAACTCAGTGGCAGATTATTATTAATAATAATATCTAGCTCTGATCATCCACAGATCTCAAAGCACTTTACAAAGGAGCAAAATATCCCATTTTCTAGATAGGGAAATCGAGGCACAGAAAGGCAAAGTGACTTACCCAAGGTCATCCAGCAGGCCAGTGGCTGAGCTGGGACTACAACCCAGATCTCCTGAATTCTGATCCAGTGACGGAACCACTACGCCACACTGCCTTCCTGTCACATACTTTTTAATACTTCGAGCCAGATTCTCATTGCCTCACTGACAATGAGTGGATACTTTACTATGCAGGTAGAATTGATTTCAGCAGGCCTAATCCCAGGGAACATTATTACTGGCTGTGATAAAAACTCAGGGCCTGATCTTGTAAAGATTTATGCAGATGCGCCACCTTATGCAAATGCTCCACATTACACACAGGAAAAGTTACTTTGAAATCAATGGGACTATTCACATGCCCAAAGCCAAACATGTGCATAAATCTCTATGGGATCAGGGCCTTGCAAAAAACGGGCCAAATACAGATCTGGGATAACAATCCTACTCTGCTGAAATCAGTGGTGCAACAGCTGTTTACACCTGATCTAAGTTTAGCTCAGTGTGGTTTTATGGGTCATAAAACAACATGGCTGTGCTGGGTTTACTTCCTTTATTATTTTCAACAGCATTAGCCTCGTTCAGGGAATATGACTGGTTAGTTAACTTTTGTTTCTAGTATTGCCTGGCAATGGAGCAGAAATGATACATCTGCATTCAGAGGGGCTGTAGCTTTTAATATTATTTCCTGGCAAAAAAAAGTAATGGATTGAAAAAAAAACCCGGAAGGAAGCACTGAGTAATGTTTTAGGTGCAGGGATAGGTATTGGGGCCTGAGATATCTAGACCCAGTTCTGCTCCTGACTTGCTGTTAGGTCCTAGGGTGAGCTGGAGCTGCTCTGGGTCTCAGGTTCCCTACTTGTAAAATTAGGATAATTCTACTTTTCTCAAGGATGCTGCAGGGTTTAGTCAATTCATATTCGTAAAGCACTGTGAGCCCTTTGGATGGAAAGTGCCACAGTTATGAAAGGGTTAATTATATGACGTGCATGACAGGGCTGTTGGTAGCTAGAAAGGAATCAAATGCATACCATCAAGCCCATCTCCTTTCCAGGGAAGGCTAGAGTCCTCTGCTAAAAGGCAGAAACTATTAAGCTTTTGAGCTTAGCCAAAGGGCAAAGCAAAATCAACAAGGAAACAGCTCAACATCTTCACTGCTGATCAGCCTATCAGGTTCTTAGGGCAAAACATTCCACCTGTGCTTCTCTGTGCACCTGGTCGGGCCTTACTGACGCATCAGTGTTCTGGCATGGCCCAGACACAGGGTGACTCTCAGACGGATCTCATCTCAGCGTGATTCCAGGAGGTGCCTATGGAGACTCTCTTACAATGAGACTATTATGAAGCCAGTAGGAGGCGAGAGTGCAGCGCCACAGTGTTTTTAATTTAAAGTTCATGGCAGCAAAGGACAGCGGTGTAACGATATGAGATTGCACTGGGAAAATGCTCTCGATTAAGCCTGGGGAGACACCTTTAGAGTGCATCTACAAGGTGACTTGACATGGGGAAAATTTATGTCAATAGAAACCTATGGAAACCCATTAGGGAAGCTAGTACAAGAGCACAATAAGAACCTAAGAGATGAAGTTGTCTAGTGATTGCTCCAGTGGATTGGATTCCTGGGTTCTAGTTGAAGGCTAGGACACAATCTTTGTCCTGAATGGGTTACTGGCTAAACCCCCAGTCCTGCACATGTGCTTAACGTAGTGTTTCCATTGAATGTAGCGCATGTAACACAAGGAGGTCTTGATCCAGGGCTAGGGCTCCTAGGTGCTGCAGTAATACAAATAATAATAATAACAATGTGCTTAAAGGTAAGCACAGCCACAAGATTGGGGCCTAAGGCTTCAAAGGGTTCATGAGGCGTCTCTTGCGGATTGGATACCTAATTGTATTAATGGGGATCTGTATATGTATTTATCCACGCACACCAGGGCCGGTTGCCTAGGGCAGCAGGATTTGGGGGGGGTGGCATTTTGCCGTCCTCGGCGGAAATTCGGAGGCGGGGAGGGGTCCTTCCGCTCCGGGTCTTCGGCGGAAATTCGGCGGCGGGTCCTTCACTCGCTCCAGGACCCGCCACCGAAGTGCCCTGAAGACGCGGAGCGGAAGGACCCCTGCCGCCGAATGCTCAGAGGAGGAGCGCTACCACCTAGGGCGGCAAAAACCCTGGCACCGCTCCTGACACACACACACAGGTTATATTATAAACCACCAATAACGCCAACATTTTCCTGAATTATCTAAGTCCTTATAGCAAATGCTATGAAATCAGTATCAAGGATATATACTTGAAAGACCTTTCTCAAATCAATGAGTATTTATAGCTATTTTAATAAAAGACATCCCATTATGTACATATTTTACTGCAACTCTTAATAAGGAACTAGATCCATCACTTGCCTCACCCGATGAAGGTTTTATTGGTCTTCAGCCAGCAAGAGACATTTTTCTTTCTTTAAAACAAATTGCTCTTATTAAAGTTGAGAAAATGTATGCTCACCTTCCAAAAATCAAGACTCCACCATGTTATTATCTCTCATTTTTCAACAGAGCTTCGTGTCCCAAGAATAGCAATGGTCTCATGATCAGACAAAAACAATCAATCCAACTAGGCTGCAACCGATTTTAAATATGGCCCTTTGACATCCCAGCCTATTTGGATTCTGTATAGTAATCAGATTAATTTAGCAAAATGAGACACTCTGATAAATCCCGAGGTTTTGTTCTAATTGAGTATGAATCTGTGTTATTCTTAGTGGTTGAAGCCAAACATTTACATTCAAAAATTTGCTACCCTAATTCCTTGCCATATTTCTTATTTATGAGACTTCAGATTAAATTGTCTCATCACAGAGCTGAGCTCTTGGGGATAGTTCCCTTGATAGTCCGGGATGAAGGATAACTTTTTGCCTAGCAGAAGTGAAATACTTTTGTCTTCCTATCTGGGAGTTGTCTGTGCCGTGAATTAGTGTTTAAACATTGGGCTTGAAACATCTGAGTTCTCTGGAATCCTGGATTCACATCCCAGCAGCAGAGAATCAGCCTTGAGGGAGAAAAATTGAGTTCCATGAAGTTTAGAAATTTGATTGAATCTCTTAGATGAGATCTTCGAAACCAGATTTGGATTGGGTCCAAAACTCCAGAACTAAACACTCCCAAACATTGGCGTGTTTGAAATCCAGATCTATAGTTTGCAGATAGCTCCTGTATCCAATAAAGCGCTGAATTAGAACTCTGGATCCAAACACTCTTGAACTTCGGGATCTGAAATCAGTGGCGTGGCCATACCTCTGCTGAAACCAAGGCACTGCCTGCTGTGCATGTGTGTGAAAAATCTCCTGACTCTTTATGAAGGAAGACCTTGTTGTTTGCCAAGGTTTTCCCCCCCCTCCCCAGTATCTGTGAGCTGGACATGGCCACATGGCCCTTGACCTATGATTCATACACTTCTGCAGCTGCTGCTGAGATTGCAAGTAGAAACAAAATTAAGCTTTCTCAAAGCTCTAGCAGTCTGCTTTTTGGTGTACATTGACAGCATGCTCCTGACTCCCTGGGATGGAGGATTTAGACAAGCTGAAGGAGCAGTAATGGGGGATATAATGGGTTGGAGGAGATTAGTCTCATTGGATTTGTCTACACTGAAATAAATCACCATGGCTGGCCCGTGTCAGCTGACTTGGGCTCTCGGGGCTTAGGCTGTGTGGGGCTATCAAATTGCAGTGTAGATGTTTGGGCTCATGCTGCAGCCCAGGCTGTGGAACCTGGAACCCGAACGTCTCCACTGCAATCTATTAGCGCTGCAGCCTGAGCCCCATGAGCCCGACTCAGCTGACGTGGGCCAGCCGCAGGTGTTTTATTGCACTTTAGACATACCCGTTGTGTATCTTTCTGATGAAACTCTAGGCTGGAAGGCATCCTATCTCTTTAAGGAAAGCCTCTGTTCTTTCTCCTTTGTAGAGGTGGGTTATCCAGTAAATGTCTTGCTTCAGCACTTGAGTAGTAACCCTGCTGTTGGGGCCGCTTTCCTAGCATCATTAGGCTCTGCTGCAAACCGGGACTGGCTTGTCATCAAGAGAAAGGCTGTAAAGCTTTTTTGCTGGAACATCAAAATAACAAAGTTTAGCTCCCGGTATATCTGCACTCTCCAGCTGCTCGCTTCATGCCATCAGTTCAATTAACGATCACCAGTCAGGAGAGCTACTGCCATCAGATATTGGCTCGGTGCAAATACACCTTTGAAATCCTGGCCCCAGTTACATCAGTGGCAGAATTCTCATTGACTTCAGTGGGGCCAGGATTTCAATGTTTGTCCACTGGGTTCAATGTTTGATCATTGTGGTTGTACTCATTGAGGGCCTGATCCTGCCAACGGTTGCTACCAATCGTAGTGCAAACCGGCTTGAGAAGTCGTATTGACGGCAGTGAGTTAGTCACGGTAGTAAGCATTATGCTCAGAGTGTTTGCACAATGATGCCCTTAGTCTGGTTAGTAAGGTTTAAGTAAGTACATTTGACCTGTTCGTTCTATTTAAGTACCTCTATTTCTGTTCTCATAGTGTTCTCTCTTCTTTTCTTTGACAAAAAACCTATTCTATAAAAAAAAAAAAAAAAAAAAAAAAAACACCAAACAAATAAAGGGTGAGCTCCCCCTACCGGCCCTGTAGCTGCAGTTAACTAAAAAGTATGACTTCAGATTACATTAAAGGAACAGGAAATGAGAGTTGTCATAGATTCTCTTGCATTGGAAACACATGAATATATAGTCATATTTTTAAATAGAAAAGTAATAGGGAAAAATGCATTCAGACTTTCAAGAGGCTATTTAAACCATGGAAACAACATCAACAACTGTACAGTAATTACTCTATAATGTCTTTCATATGAGATATATTGACCAGTATTACATAGCCTGATTGTTTCATCACAGTACCGTCTATTATAATGCTAAATTACAAACACTGCCTCTTGAGAACCAGATTCTAATCCCTCTACTCTCCTGGAGCAGTCGTTTATTCTGCATGTGGTCCCATTGAAGTCCTGGGCATGACCTTTGACGTTGCCTTTAAAGATACATAGGTGCCTAAAGATGCAGGTAGGTGCCTAGGCCTTGATCCTCAAAGGTGTTTAGGTGCTTGGGAATTAGGTACTTAGGCACTTTGAGAAATCCAGCTCCAAATCCGTTAGCTGGGAGAAGTATGAGACAACTCTCCCTGTGGATCAGCCACAGAATGGGAGATGTAGCCTACACAGCTGGAAGAGTGGGTTACAGATGTGTGCTGTGACGGACTTAAAATCAATGTCTGTGGCTCATGCCCTTATACCCGAGATCAGGACTGAGCCATGTGAGTGCAAGAACGGCAACAGGGCACCAAAGAAAAACTAAAAATCTGGTATGAACCCTTTCAAACTAGCACCAGCTGTGCCACTTACACGGTAGGTTTGACCCAGCAAATCCTTGCTCTTAGAGTGCTTCTCACTCACATGAGCTTCTTACTCCTTTGGACTTCAGTGGAACGAATTGCTTGAGTAAGTCTTCGAAGGACTGGGGCCTTAGCTAATAAGTAACACTCCAGCTATTTAATGAAGTGGGGTTAGTGCCTCTTCAGACTATTTTAAGGCTCAACTAAATTTTTGCTTAATATAGCCGGAAGCCATAAATGAGCCTAATACACCATTAAAGATCCAAGGGTAGATAAGTGAAAAGCTACTGCTCCTAGGATATGTGCCAGGAACCAGGTACATCCAATTAAGTAACCGGATTTGATTTCCTATAGTATTAAAACTGCTTAATTGCCCATGAAAATTACATGGGTTAAATTTCCTTCTTAGAGCATTTGCAGGAAATTGCTTTGTGATTGTGTTTACTTTCCTTCAAAGCGGCTGTTTGCAATTGACCATTCAGTAGGGTTTGAAGAGCACTGCACCTTTGCTCTACAGAACTGTCGGACACACAAAATCGAGAGATCTGTGGCCTCCAGGGCAAACTGGATTAAAGGCACTTACCCTGGTGTAAATCAGAAGTAAATCCACTGAAGTCAACACAATTACACCAGATCAGAGTCAGGCTCACAATTTTCAATGTTCTTGTCTTTGTGGGTATTATTTTACTTCAATATACAATTCCCCTCGTTTTGAGGCCACATCCTCAGATGGTCCAGATTGCACAGCTCCTTTACATCACTGAAGTCAACGGAGCTGCACAAAATCTACCTCCGCTGAGGATCCAGCCCATAATCAATAAGGCTGTATTGATCCCTGTGCAGAGGCATAAAACTACTTTGTTAGACTCTAATTAATGCTGGTCATGTCAAACAGTGCTTTGGACTTTACCACAAAGCTTACCCAGTGCCCTTTTCCACACTCATTCTGGATGAAAGTATTACTCTTCCCATAAAATCATTAACACAAAACCAACATGGTGTATGCCTTTATGAAATTACAAGTGAATAAGAATAAAATAGTGTATAAGTAGGAACACACAATCTTATAGGTACCGTGGTAACAGCTACAATTAAAATTAACCTTCAGCAATGGAAGGGCTCCTCTCAGTTAAGTACAGATCAGATAAAAGTATATACATAGATTGAGTGCTGGTGTGTGGGGAAGTACTGGCTGGGAAGGGGTAGGATGTATGCTACAGGGTGTGGGGGAGATGGGAATGCTGGGTGGTGGTGTGGGGATTGCTGGTGTGGGATGTGGGGATTGTTGCTAATGACAGGTATTTGGGGTTGCTACTGTGGAGAGGGATGCCGAGTGGGGGTTGCTGCACTGGGGATTGTAGCGTGGAAAGTACTAACTCCAAGGAAGTTGACCTCCCTGCTGCACTGAGTTTTTCTTTCCTTCTCCACCATAAATACATAGCAGTATGTATATTTAAAAAAAGACACCCTACTGCACATGCGTCTCCCTCTGAGGAGAGGGGGAGAGAACAAACATGGGCCAGATGTGTAGTCACGTTGCTCAGTGCACTGCTAGAAGGTGCTCAGATACTGCAGGCCCTACACAGACTAGGATAGAATAGATTTCACTTTGGCTTTGTGATGCATACATATGAAAGAATGTAGAGGGCAGATTCTGATCTCTGTTAGACGGGTGAAGATCCCAAGTAATTCCATTGATGTTACTGGCCTAACAGAGATCAGAATCGGGTCCTCTGGCTCAGAATTGATTTGATGCCTCCATTTCTTGATAACTGCAGGTAAGTAAATAACTTCCTTAAACTAATGCTCCAAATCTGGACAGGCACTGTTTTTGTGGGTGCAGTTTTACCCCTCCGTGCAGCCTTGCACCTCCCCATCACATCTTCCCCTTCAGTGGCTTGAGGGCTGTATGCTGGGGATAACAATTGCCTACCATATAGAGGTATTGGGAGGACAAACACATTAAAGATTGTGAGGTGCTGGGCTACTATTGTAATGGGGATCTGTAGTGGGGTGTGTACCCCACACAGGCCCTGAATGGGCTAATGTGGGCCTCAGCGGCCAAATAACGTACCAGGCTGCACCTGGAGGGGGAGCCAAGCTTAATCATGAAGCCCAGCTGGTTAGTATAAAGAGCAGGCTCGTTAATATAAAGAGAGGAAATTTGTAGCAGAAAGGAGCTGATCGCATTCTTAAATAGAAACTGAAATACAAAAAAGTATGAGGCACAAAGGTTTCATGATAGCTGCCTTTCTAGATATTGAAAAGGTGTATAATCTGCTATAGAAGGAAGGCTTTTTCGGGATAACAAGGAAAGAAATGGTGGACAAAGCAGCTAAAAAGACTGTAAGAAATGGAAAGATTGACATAGAAATACCCTTGAGTAAACAGGAAGTTAAAATCCCAGTATAGAAAAAATGTAAGAGGAATAGCAACAAAATTGGATTAATGAAAAAAGAGGAAGAAGATTTTTTGAATTGTGCCCTAGAGCTGAGGATAATGACATACTTCAGAGCCTGAATAGGAAAAATGAAATGATTTTGTTCAGAGAACTAATTAGCCATTGTGGCTTAAACAATTTATTTTTTTAAATAGACAGACACAGAGATGGCCTATGTGTGCTCTGTAAGGTGGAAGAAACAACTGATCACCTTGTATAGGATCTGTGAGGGCTTTGATAATGAAAGGGAAAAGCTTTCTGAGGAATTCAAATGTCTTAAGATATCAAAAGTTACATTACGTTATTAGTGGAAATGGAGTAGTATTAGAAAGGAGTTGTTACATTACCTGAAGGACACAGCAGAGTGAGAGAATATAAACCGCTAAGTATTTAGGAATTACAGCTGGTGGCGACTAGCGACTATTCAGTCAAGTCTGCTTTGCCATGAAAGAAAGAAAGAAAGAAAGATGCTGTGGGAGGAGAAGCTGCAGTCACTCTGTGGGAATAGGGAGGGTGTGAGGAGGAAGCTCATGGGGAGATTATGCCCTGGAATCGTAGCCTGAGTAGAGAAGGAGACAAATGGTTACTGAGAGTTGAACAGGTTGTATTGCTAAGCCCTGACAGAAGGGCAGGTTCTAGACTTCCAGGAGGGGAGCGAACCCTGGGAGGTGTGCAGTTAAGGAGCGAAGCAAGGGGAACGTAAGAGGCCTAAAAGGGCAAGCCTGAGGAGGGCAGAAGTTAGGTTAAGTTTACTCGTTACATTTGGAATTTT
The DNA here is from genome assembly GCF_002925995.2 of Terrapene triunguis. Lineage (NCBI taxonomy): Eukaryota > Metazoa > Chordata > Testudines > Emydidae > Terrapene > Terrapene triunguis. The sequence goes on along the minus strand of NW_020664543.1, from coordinate 9,460,616 downwards.
GTTAGGGGATTCCAGGCGAGGGCCCTGAGAGTCCTGGCCCTGCAAGAAGGGTTAACCTAGAGAGGTTGTGTGGAGAGAAGGCCTGAGAAAGGCAGGGTAGGAAGAAGCTCAGGGAGGTGGCAGCAAGGAATTGTATGGAGCAGACCTTCGCTGCTAGATATAGGGTCCCCGGGCTGGAACCAGGTGTAGTGGGAGGGCCTGGGTACCCCCCTACCAGCCTCCAGAGGTGTCATGAAGCCCCCATGATATAAGGGGATGAGGTCAGTGGAAGCCATTGGGCAAGGGGTTGCAAGGAGCACGAGGCCAAGAGTTAGGCCCAGAGACTTGATATAAGGACACTGGAGACTCCGTTACCCAGGAAGGAGCAGGCTTACCTCATGCATTGCTCTTTAGCAGAAGGTCCTTTTGTAGAGTGCATCCTTTTGCAGAGCTTCTGGCTCTGGGGTACCCAAGGATTTGCAACAATCCCTGGCTAAAATCCTTCCTTCCTGTCCCCTGTTGCACTACATGTTCCAATGCAATGTCTCGCTTGCCAAAAATGATGTCCAAAAATGAATATGATTGAAGATTTCTAACCCCAGCCAGGGAGGGGGGGAAAAGAGTCACTGGCAGCTAGCAGGAAATGTTTTACTGCCCATGCTTAGAAAAACAAATAATTGTCTAAGTCAATCTCAATTTGTCTTTCTTTCCATAGATCCTAACATGGTAAGGCCTTGTTAGACAATTAGGTGTCCAAATGAAATGGCTCCAATCAGCCGTATAAGTGGCTTTCAGTGGTGCTGCTTTCTGGAAAATGAAATTATAGAAATAATGAAATGTCTTAATGCAGGAGGATCTTAAAGTAGCCAGGAGATGTTCCTTGGCTCTCTTGCGATGGTTTTTTAAGGACAGGTTCTAGCCTCGTGTGTGCATTGCTGCACAGCTTGAAAAACTGGTAATGGCAGGTCGGCAAGCATGGACAAGAGGGTATTTTTCCTCAAGATAGGGTACCAGTGGCAGTAAGTCCCAGGCATGCCAGCTCAGAACGCAGCATTGTAAAAATCCCCATCAGAAGCCATAATGTTTGCCCTAATCAGTAAGGAGATACGCCAGAATAAACCTTGATTTTTCATTACATCCTGTGTGGATTGTGATATTTCAATTTAGCACGCTGGCATTTTCTAGGCTGCCAGCCAAAATGGATGCTTGCGGTAGGAAGACACAGGTATACGTGTCTGCAGAGCCATGTGTTAACTCAGTCATCCATTTGTAATGTGCCCTTCATGTAAACCTCCCAGGGCACTTGTAAAATTCAAATTAGTGCTAAAATAAAATAAGTAAAAGACGTGATTTTCATGCATAAGCATCCATCATAAGGAGAACAATACTGAATACAACAGCTAATCGGTTTCCATGTAAACATGTCAGGGACTTTCCTCTCTGAAAAGAAAGGGCCTGATACAAGGCCCAGAGAAGCTAACAGACACCCACTAAGGATATGTCTATATGTCTAAATATGTGCCTCCCAACCCAGGCAGACAGCACACTAGGGTGACCAGATAGCAAGTGTAAAAAATCGGGACGGGGGTGGCGGTAATAGGTGCCTCTATAAGAAAAAGCCCCCCAAATTGGGACTGTCCCTATAAAATCGGGACATCTGGTCACCCTAACAGGTTGAGCTAGCGAGCTAAAAGTAGCAGGGTGGACTTGGCGACATGGGCTAGCCACCCCAGGGTCCGAGTTCAGGTGACTAACATGAGCCGCTGTCCGTGCCGCAACAGCTCCACTGCTCTTTTTAGCGCACTAGCTGGAGCAGAGTGAACCCAAGTCTGTCTGGGAAGCATGTTCCCTGCTGCAGTGCAGACATACCCCTCATGGGTATGGGCCCAGAGAATGGAAAGCAATGATCAGCTCTTTAAACACATGGCTTGGAATTCTATTCAGAGATGATAAAAGGTCCAGTAGTAGCTGATCTTCCAAAGTGACCGTGCATAGGGAGAATGGTCTGTTGGGAAGAAAATCTGGTTTGCACCGAGAGGTGATGAGTGTGATGAATCACTGACAGAGATTTTGTTACTGAAATATGTGTCTTACCAAGAAGCAAACCAAAGCCCGTTAATGGGAACCTTTCCATTTATTTATTGGACTTTGGATCAGGCCCCAGATGGCTGCAGTGTTGTGTTTAAGCAATCCCATAGGGGAAATTCCCTCTCTGTGGCAGCATTTCCTGCCCCTCTGCCTTTGTTTAGTGTCAATGCAGTATAGCATGCAGTTTCTTCCCAGCATGACGAGCAGCACGAATGTCGCTGTGCCAGTCTACGCGACAATGGAGCTGTGTTACCATGGGCAATGCTGGCTGCTGGATACGGAGACTCCCACTATCCAGTGATGTTCAGGCGGGCAAAGTGTCACCTTTGCAGAAGGAGACTGTGTTTTATATGGGGTCAAATCCTGAAGCCAGTGGGCATTTTGCCATGGACTCCCATGGGACCAAGATTTGACTCATTTTGCGTTTTTTAATATATGATGCTAGGTGATGCCTAATTCTGCTTCCATTGAAGTCAGTATCAAATGCCACCTGGGTTTCATTGGATTCTGGATTGGGCAGGTGGGTCCCAATCTGGAAAGGCCCCTCCACCTACCATTAATACGGTGACCAGGGCAACCCCCAAGGAGTTTAGGTCCAGAGTGGGGCAATTAATTTCCCCATATTTTTGTCCTCGTGTGGCATCATCATCCTGAGTTTAAATGGGTTTGGCCGTGCCATGGTGTCCCCAGTACAGAGTCACCTGCTGGAAAAACCTAAGAGTGTGATGAAAGCCAAAATGCAAAGAGGGGAAAGATCTTCTTGTGGGTAAAACACAGGATCGGGGCCCGGGACCCAGCGCTGTCATAGACTAACCTCACAGGTTAGTTTCAGAGGGGCCCAAGGGAGTCAGATACCAAACTCCCCTTAATTTGGGCACCTAATTCCCTAAGGCGCCACTGAAATCACCAGCCTCCGTGCCTCAGTTTCTCCCTCAGAGAAATGGGAGGTAAAAATATTGACCTTGCCTCACAGGAATGTTGTGAGGTTTTTATTAATGTGTTGGATCATTTATAGGCCTTTGGCTGGAATTGCTGTGCTACTAGCCCAGTGCTGTGGTGGTTATTAATGCAGGAGGGAAATGTGGGTTGAAATTATGACTGGCGATATTGTTGAGGGGAAGTTTTACAGCTGTGTAAACACATCTCCTCCATTACCCCTGCCTGCATGCATTACTGCATGGTGCTTGGTTTCTGCAGATAACTCACTCTAATGAATATGTGCCCAGTGTCTCTCACAGAGAGCTTGGCAGTGCAAGCAGTTCGTTTGTGCTTTAATGACTCCCATGACACACATGGGCTGTAGACAGCTCTGTGACTAATAAGTTTTTGTTATTAATGGCAAAGGGGGCAAATAGACAATTAAATTATCCCCTGGAACAGGACTATGGAGGAACCTCCGCAAAGCACAGACCAGCACATGTTATGGTCACAGCCATTGGGAACAAAGGGATATTGATGGGTGATGATCCAAGACAGAGCGATCTACAGCGGGAAATTTCCTCACGGGGCAAACAAAGTTTATCTTTACGTACATCATACAAGAAACTGCTTTTTGGAGTGCTGGTCTCACGGGAATCGCATTAGCAAGGCAATCTCAGGGGTGAATACTCGGGATGATGTTCCTTTGTGTTAATGAAGATTTTTAATAAGCAATACAACAAAAGGACAGGCTCCAGTTATAGACCAGCAGTATTTTAGCTATGTCTGTGTATGTGTAATGTGACTTAAAAGGCTGAAATGAGAGGTGGAAATACATGTTAAGATAGGAATAAGGTAGAGCTAATAAAGTCAGTGATGGTCCTACGGTCCACATAAGATAAGCACTTTGCAGGTGGTTCTACTCTGAAAGTGACTCTGTGAAACACCTTTGACCTTCTTTGTACTGAGAAAACGAGGGGTGTTTAGCAAATGTGTCGCTTAACATGTTTTTAAACACCACTTAGGACCTGTTGTGGACAAAGAAAGTATTTTTTAAAAACATGTTGGCTAGTCATGGCCAGTCCTAGGGATTCTGCTCCCATTGGTCAATATCTAGGGTTGACCGTGACCGGCTAATACAACACTGCTGAATTTGTCTACACTAGGTGCAAAGTGGTGTTTAACAACATGTTAATTAGCATGTATTAGCTAACACTGGTGTTAGCCACAGGTGCAAATCCCTACCATATACCTGGTACACCAGGGAGTAAGCTCCCTGGTGCACCATTGCAACTCATGGTTTACCCCATGCACTGCATATACAGTAGGGATTTTAGCTACAAAGATGGCTGTGACCCCAGTGTAAACAAAGCCTAAGGGTATGTCTTCACTGCAGAGTTAACTCGGGTGATCAGCACCTGAGTTAGCCTCAGCTGGGTGTGAGTAACCACACTGCAAAGCCACCCTCGAGATGCTGTGTCCTCTTTGGTGCTGCACTCACCTGTGTGTGCTGCTAGGACTTCGGGAGGCATATCCCAGAGTCCTCTGGCAATGTCGAGTCAAACATTGTTATTCTGAATCGATTCCGAATTTCCCCTGGGAAAACCCACATTTTTGGTTGAAAAATTTCAAGAGATGATTTTTCGTTCAAAATTTCACACAGGGGAAAATGTTGGTTTTCCGGCCTCCTCTGCTGTTATTCAGTGTTGTGGCCACATACCTTCCCTTCCTTATACACAGGCATATTTTCACCTGGAGGTTGGCCACGTCTAGAACTAGAACTTCAATTAGTGCGGCTGTCAATACGTATCTTTAGGCCACCTTTTTAGTTCCCTCTAGTTTGCTGAGGATCATGTTCATTATTGCCAAAACCCCTTTGTTCTGTTAAGCACTTTCCTTCATTGCAGCTGTGACTTAGTTGACTGAAGTTCAATTCCTTATAGGGGCCTTGCTTCCATAGTTCATTGAGCTATGCTGCATCTTCTTTAATTAGCTTGAATTTCTTCTTTTCCTGTGCAGCTAGAATTTCTTGCTCTTTGGATCATAATTCACTTGACAGCTACTTTATCTGCCGTGTGTCACTCTCATCATATGCCGGTGTGCGGGGAGGAGGTGGAGATATTGATCCCACATATTAGATCCCTTACAATTTGGTGGTGCTCTCCTGCTCTTTCTGAGCGTGCCTTTCCTTTGTTAAGGGATTCTATCTCCATAAGCAGAGGGTGTCTTCTTCCTGTAATTCTCCCCTAAAGCTATTATTCCTTCCTTTTGACAATAGGAGTGAATAATCTGCTGGCAGCATAATTCCGTATGATTCACTCTTCGTGACATTCTTCTTCTTCTGGCTCACCTGCCTTGTGGGTGAATAGCAATGTGTTATGTCACAGCCAAACGTACCACACTAGTGATGAGGTAGAAAGAGAAATACCATTGGATAATTGGAGCCTCCCAGTAAAATACCATATAAAATGTGTCAACATGTTTTAGGCAGCATGTCTGTAACGAGCTGGTTAAAATAACCTGGCCTGTTATTACCTCTTTCTACAGCTCAATACACCGAGAACAATCATTGGTATTTAATGGGGACTGAGGAATTTGGCAGCTCCAAAGGCTTTCTATATTTATCTCGGGCTCTCAGATGAGAGAGATTAAAAGAAACGCAGGCCTTGATTTTCCAGCCACTAACATGCTTATTAACAACAGAGCAAATGCAGCAGTAGTTGTGAATGTGAAGTAAGCACGTAGGTGTTTGCTCACATAGGACCATATGCTCCTAGAGTGAGACGTATTTTAAGATGTTGGAGTTTCCTGCAGAAAGCTCTGTGTAACATCCAGTTACCCCCAGCAAAAAATCCATTTCTGCGTGGTACGATGCCATGCCAGGAGAATCACGGACAATAGCCAGGCAAAAAGTTCGTAATGGAACCAGGTGAATTCAGACTCCCCTGATCTAACCACTAGGCTACTTCCCCTTCTCTAACTTACTCCAGTGTAAATCAGGAGTGACTCTGGTGACATGGGTGGAGATACACCAGTGTAAAACAGGCATAAAGTCTGATGCAGACCTGTGAAATACCGAACTGTATGCAGGGTTTGACTATAGGGATTTGGGGTTTGGTCCATCTCTTTTCCCCCTCGTGCTTAGTGGGGTGGGTCTAGAGCTAGATTGACTGGACCAAGCCGCATTTTGGTTTGGGACTGAAGCAATCCACACTTGGGCAAGCCCCATTTCACAGCAGTGCAGGGCATCTATTTTAGGGTTACCATCCTTCAACTTCCCAAAAAGAGGACACTGCTGGGGCGGAGGGGGAACTTGGGGGAGGTGCAATTGGGGGGTGCTGGAGAGGGTGTGTACTGGAAGGGGGGACCTGGGAGGTGCTGTACTCTCAAGGTGGGGGGCAGCATGACTCCCTGTCAAGGTGGCAGGGCAGCTGGGGCAGGCCCGAGACGTAGTGCCAGCCATCTGTCAGCGCCTCCCCCTGCCTCTCCACCTCCCCAGGACTGGGATCTGGTGGCTGCAGCGGAGGGACCAATTGGGATGCAGAGACCAGGTGTTTCTGAGCTGCAACATCTGCACCACAAAAATCCCGGACATTGCCTCTTATTATTTGAAAAATTCACCCAGACAGAGGGCAGAGGATCAAAAGAGAGGAAATGTCTGGAAAAACCCAACATATGATAAGCCTATCTATGCTGAAGGTTTGCACTCGTGTTAGCTACACCTGTTTCATGTACAGCGTGCTGGCTAAGAATGCAAGAGGACTCAATGCTTATAAAATGAAACTGGCTCTTTATTAAAAGAACTAGTTACAGAAGTGCTGCAACTGCAGCTAGCATTCAAGCCATGTGCACACAGACTGACTTCCTGGTGCTTCCTTCACACTCTTCCATCCTGCAAACTGTGCTCCTTCCTCCAAGTTCCATGCAGGTTGCTTCAACACTGAAACAAATATCCCCTCTATGGACAGGCCCTCAGTCTCCCCTCTGTCTGAGGCTTGCACATGCCTGTGTGAATACTGTAGTGGGACCGACACGGAATGAGCTGAATGTTTGCTTTTGCTTCTGTTGTCAGGCTGTGAAGAGTTACTGAAGGATGTGCTGGCTGTCGAAAACCCTGGGTGTCGGCACTATGAGCCGCAGTATGTGGATTACTACTACCAGGTAAGAGATTCACTGATTCTGACTCATGCTGGTGGACTGAGAGAGCTTTCTGGATGATTTATAGAAGGATCACAGTAAGTCCTCTCGCTTTACACCTGGCCTGTTGCCTTTTCCTTTACAGAATAAAAACGAGGAGAATTTCATCTTTGATACTGCTTTAGCTATGCCTGAGGATTAGTGATCTAAATCCAGTGTAGCCCTCAGTTTTGTGGAGTGCAGCCTCATCTAGCACTGTTCTCACCTGTAACCGGTTTCTGATGTCAGTGCTCCCTTGCCCACTAGAGGGTGCCATATATAAACCAGCCGGCACACCCTGAGTGCAGCAAGTGACTTGTGGAAAGGAGCTAGTAGCGAAAAAGCTGTGCCGTGCAAGCGCTGCTGAACTACAGAAGTATAAGGGAGGAATGGATCTGGGCATAAAAGCTGGTCCACATGAGCGGGGGGGAGGGATAGCTCAGTGGTTTGAGCATTGAGCATACAGATCCTGAGAATCCTTAGCTCTATAGAACCCCTGTAATCTCTAGCATGTGTCAAAAATGCTTCCAACAGGGGGCAGCCCGTGGTTCCTCCGCCACCACTCCGACCAGGGGGTGGCCTGTGGCCCCACCACCGCTCCTCCGGACAGGGGGCAGCCCATGGCAGAGCTGCGGAAGTTACCGAGGAATCCGTGACCTCCGTGAAAGACTCGCAACCTTAGGCATGAGTGAGGTTGATAGGTTAGAGTTTAGTCGCATAGGGAGCACCAAGGCTATGTTCAAGGTTGGGGCTAGTGCAGGGTACTGGGGTTAAGTTAGAGTTGGAGCCATTAAATGTACCAGATATGAGTTGCAGTCACTTAGGGTTGCAGCAGGCTGGGGTTAGAGTCTGAAGGTGGCTCTGGTCTACAGTTAGCACTACTGTGGTAAGTGGCCTTGGGCTAGTGTTAGGGCTGGAGCCAGTAGGTGGAGCCAAGCTAGGATTAGGGTTAGAGCAGACAGGTGGCCCTGGGCTAGGGCAGGGGATGGTAAAGGGTCCTTTGTTAGGGTTAGGATTGGAGCCCATAGGAGGTTCGTAGAGGTGCAGCAGAAAATCTCACCCTGGGAGTCTTTCCACTGCCTTCTGCAGGTTTGGGATCAGTTCCCATCTGGACAGAAAAGACAGAGCACACAGTGTGTTTCCCTCCCAGTTAGTAATCTGCATTGCTTCTGTGAAGAGCCTAGTTCCAAGGTTCCCTTGCATTCATCTTTTCCACAGCAGAAATCAATACTTCCTAGGTTGACTGTGATGAGATTGTTTTCTTCCATTTAATGCGCTGTCGAGGTTGGTTGATTTGCAAGGATTTTCATTATGTAGGAATTTTCCCTTGGTGGTTCATATCACAGCCCAAAGCAGCATCTGCACAGGGCCCTGAAGAATGGGAGGACACTGCAGGACTCAGGGGCTCGCAGTGCAAAGCCGAGTACATGCTTAATCATAGCACTTCTGAGGTTTACCTAAACCAGAGACACCCCCTACACTGTTGGGCCCAAATCCTCCGCTTGGTTGCCATCACCTGATGCTGGGCCACAAAGGCTACGTCCGCTGAACCTCCCCTGGGGAGATGAATGCGTGGGTCCCACCCCCTTTGCGGTGCTGCACCAACCACCTCTGCTGTTTGTGAAGAAGAGATTGATTGACCCCACCCCCTTCTTCCCTTGTGCAGTGGAACTGTCCCGAGTCATTTGCCCAGGGGCCCCCTACGACCGCAGACATGGGGGCAGGATTTGAGCCGTAATGTCGGTTAGAATAGGGTGGAGTTGTTGGTACTTATTTGTATTATTGTTTCTTTATGCTGAATGAGAACAACAGTTTGTTTCCTATGTGGGCAGCGTAAGAGTGAGGACGTCCTTACCGCTTAATTTCCTTGCTTCTCAAGCTCCTTGGCTTTGTAACTGATGAGATTGACGGCGACCTGATCTGGTATCCTGAGCCAGATTCCTTGTGTTGAGATAGATGCTGGGTAGACACTATGAAAGGACAACTCAGAAATGAAAAGCAGGGGGCTTCCTCAGACCTGTACCACTGCCATGGGGACATCTGAAGGCAAGCGAAGTGCTCTTTCAGCATTGCATTCTCAGCCTTGACTGCCGGAGGGCTGCTGTGACGTACTCCATTCAAAGCACTGGCGAAAAGGGATTTCTCAGCCTTCTAGAAGACTGCAGTCCTGATACATTTTGCAGCTGAGCCTGAGTAACATTCCTCCAACCTAGCGGCTGGAAGAGGCCCGGGAAGAAAGTTATCTTTGCTGCTAACACTGGTAGCAACTGGGAAGTCTTCTTGGAGCTCAAGTGGCAAAGATGCTGTACTCAGATCCTTGATTCAGACCTTAGTGTAGACAGATTGCACCTGGACTGAGGAAAAATGCATTCACCAGGTTCAAAATGGGCTGCTTTTTGTAATGCTGTTATGGAAACTTTGCTGGCAGTACTGGGAGAGCCCAGAGTGGTTCCCAAGCACCTGTTGCATAGGCAGTGGGCTAGATTCACCTTCAGCAAAATCCAAGCACCTACCCCCCCCTCACACCCCACATGATGGAAAGTCTGTATGGGAAAAGGACACCATGGCACACGCTGCTTGCCATCCCCATCTGTCAGAGGACTCCGCTGGCAGAGTCCAGCGGGGCAGAAGACGAGAGACTAATTTGAAGCACTCTTGGAACTGCACTTTGTAAGTGCAATTTTGAAAATGTTCACTAGATGTCAGCATCAGACTGACGAAAGGCCGGTGAGTGAGCGCCTCTGTTTCCTCCACTCTTGTAGTGACACCCAGCTGCTGCTGTTGGGGCTTTCAGTCCCCCAAAGAAGAGAAGAGAAAACAAGTTACTTTTGATGTGCACAGGGATCCCGGCCTATCAGCAACAGCAAGAGTTTCATGCCCAGCTCCCTATGAAAATGTACTGGCTCCTGACCGGTTTCCTGGGTTCCTTAGTAAATGCAAAATCTCGGTGACGCAGGCAATTATACAGGTACCTCTCACGGCTTCAATTGAGAGTTGCCCGTCTCATTTTCTTTGCACCCTCCTATCTGCACCCCACTTCTAACGCTCAGGGGTGCAGTTAGGGGAAGGCGCCAAGAGGCAGGATGCCTGAGCTCTGCCGCTGCATTGAGGGGGACCAGAAACAGGATAGTAAGAAGTTGGGGCATGAGACATGTCCCCTTTATTCCACCCAGAGAGTTGCACTTATGCTACCCTGGTGTTCAGCTTGCTTCTTTGTTGTGGTGCTGACTCAGGGGTTTAAAGGCCTGGTCTGGGGGAGGAAGGAGGAAAAATAATACCCTTGTATCACAAGTTCCCTTCTCAAACGCGACCAAGGGGTTGCCTTGCCCTCTCCTCCCAAGTGCCCACTCTGCACAGAGATGCCCAGCTTCAGCGCAAAGGTGGACGTGTGAGAGGAGTTGGAGGCAGCGCTGAGAAGTAGGGTGGCGTATGCAGGAGCTTGAGAGATGCACCGAACCAGCTGTGTGTGTAGGTTGAGACAGACAGGGAGGAAGAAACTGCTGAGCATCCAGCCTTTAATCTCAGTCAATCGGGTGCAATTAATTTGACCTGATATTTAAAATCCCCAGATATCAAGGGTTTTATGGCTATTCATTTTACACCTTCTAAAATGGTCCCTTTTTACATTAACAGCGATAACATTAACAGGGTTTGCCTGAGGAAACTGGGCCATTTTTTGAGTGAAAACAAAACAAAAAATGTGAAACTTTAGAACTTTTACAAATTGTGTTTCACGTGCAAATGTGCAATTTTAAACATCGCATCTTTCAAAGTGCAAATGACCATTTCACGGGACTTTTTCACCAGGAAAAAACACTATAGTCATGAAATGGCCTCGACTGGGAGGATGTAACACATTTCATGCAAAAAACAACAACTGTCATCCGGTAGTAGACCCAGTCCTGTTTTCTATGTCTCACTCATTAGCCATTAACAACATTTGATTGTCATAAGGACAGAATCACTGAATTCTCTGTGTAAGGGAAGAGGAGGAGTTCAGAGAACAGTGTTTGGTGTTGGTACTTGTCCTGGTGTTGGAGATTTGGGGTAGGTTATGTTGTGGTTAACATAACACAAGAGGGTTCTTTTGATTAAATACAATTCGGCAATATCTGATTCCAGGATGGTGTACTGTCTGCGGTGGAGTTATGATGGGTTACAACTAGCTATTGTACTCCACCCTAAGAGCTTGGTCCCATTGACTTTGGGTCGGGCCCTGAAGGAGTGAGTTATTCCCATGGAGATACAGTGGTTCCCCGTTGTTACCTGTTGTAGATGAAGCTTTTCCAAGGAAGAGAGAGGAAGGGCGAGCCAGTGCTTAGAATACTAGCCTAGACTGGAAAGTGCAGAGTTCAGTTCCCTACTTCGCCACATACTTCCTGTGGGACCTTGGGCAAGTCACTTAGGGTACGTCTACACTACCCGCCGGATCGGCAGGTAGTGATCGATCTATCGGGGATCGATTTATCACCTCTAGTGTAGACGCGATAAATCGATCCCCGATCGCTCTGCCGTCGACTCCTGTACTCCACCGCGATGAGAGGCGGAAGTGGAGATGACGGGGGAGTGGCGGCAGTCGACCCCGCGCCATGAGGACTTGAGGTAAGTTGACCTTGAAAGTGTGTGGGCCCCTTACTGAATGAGGGAGGCAACCTAGTGACCGAGGATGTGGAAAAAGCTAATGTACTCAATGCTTTTTTTGCCTCTGTCTTCACGAACAAGGTCAGCTCCCAGACTGCTGCACTGAGCAGCACAATATGGGGAGAAGGTGACCAGCCCTATGTGGAGAAAGAAGTGGTTCGGGACTATTTAGAAAAACTGGACGTGCACAAGTCCATGGGGCCGGATGCGCTGCATCCGAGGGTGCTAAAGGAGTTGGCGGATGAGATTGCAGAGCCATTAGCCATTATTTTTGAAAACTCATGGCGATCGGGGGAGGTCCCGGATGACTGGAAAAAGGCTAATGTAGTGCCCATCTTTAAAAAAGGGAAGAAGGAGGATCCAGGGAACTACAGGCCAGTCAGCCTCACCTCAGTCCCTGGAAAAATCATGGAACAGGTCCTCAAGGAATCAATTATGAAACACTTAGAGGAGAGGAAAGTGATCAGGAACAGTCAGCATGGATTCACCAAGGGGAAGTCGTGCCTGACTAACCTAATTGCCTTCTATGATGAGATAACTGGCTCTGTGGATGAGGGGAAAGCAGTGGATGTGTTATTCCTTGACTTTAGCAAAGCTTTTGATACCGTCTCCCACAGTATTCTTGCCGCCAAGTTAAAGAAGTATGGGCTGGATGAATGGACTGTAAGGTGGATAGAAAGCTGGCTAGATCGTCGGGCTCAACGGGTAGTGATCAATGGCTCCATGTCTAGTTGGCAGCCGGTTTCAAGCGGAGTGCCCCAAGGGTCGGTCCTGGGGCCGGTTTTGTTTAATATCTTTATTAATGATCTGGAGGATGGTGTGGACTGCACTCTCAGCAAGTTTGCAGATGACACTAAACTGGGAGGCGTGGTAGATACACTAGAGGGTAGGGATCGGATACAGAGGGACCTAGACAAATTAGAGGATTGGGCCAAAAAAAACCTGATGAGGTTCAACAAGGACAAGTGCAGAGTCCTGCACTTAGGACGGAAGAATCCCATGCACTGCTACAGACTAGGGACCGAATGGCTAGGTAGCAGTTCTGCAGAAAAGGACCTAGGGGTCACAGTGGATGAAAAGCTGGATATGAGTCAACAGTGTGCTCTTGTTGCCAAGAAGGCTAACGGCATTTTGGGCTGTATAAGTAGGGGCATTGCCAGCAGATCGAGGGACGTGATCGTTCCCCTTTATTCGACATTGGTGAGGCCTCATCTGGAATACTGTGTCCAGTTTTGGGCCCCACACTACAAGAAGGATGTGGAAAAATTGGAAAGAGTCCAGCGGAGGGCAACAAAAATGATTAGGGGTCTGGAGCACGTGACTTATGAGGAGAGGCTGAGGGAACTGGGATTGTTTAGTCTCCAGAAGAGAAGAATGAGGGGGGATTTGATAGCAGCCTTCAACTACCTGAAGGGGGGTTCCAAAGAGGATGGAGCTCGGCTGTTCTCAGTGGTGGCAGATGACAGAACAAGGAGCAATGGTCTCAAGTTGCAGTGGGGGAGGTCTAGGTTGGATATTAGGAAACACTATTTCACTAGGAGGGTGGTGAAGCACTGGAATGCGTTACCTAGGGAGGTGGTGGAGTCTCCTTCCTTGGAGGTTTTTAAGGCCCGGCTTGACAAAGCCCTGGCTGGGATGATTTAGTTGGGAATTGGTCCTGCTTTGAGCACGGGGTTGGACTAGATGACCTCTTGAGGTCCCTTCCAACCCTGATATTCTATGACCTAAGATACGTCGACTTCAGCTACACTATTCTCGTAGCTGAAGTTGCGTGTCTTAGGTCGATCCCCCACCCCCACCCCCCAGTGTAGACCAGGCCTTAGTCTCTCTGTGCTTTATTTCCCCATCTGTAAAATGGAGATAATAGCACAGTCCTGCCTCACAGGGATGTTGAGAATAAATACATTAGACGGTGTGGCGCTCAGATCCGATGGTGATGGGGTCATGTAAGTACCTAAGAAAATTAGATGCATAGATAAGGAAACTGAGCTTTTTATATATGCTGGAGTAAAGTACTATGAGTCTGATTCTCACATACGCTAAGACCCCATTACGTTTACATTGACACCCACTTTAAAGTCCATTTACACTGCCAGAGAGATGTAGAGAGCGTAAGAACAGCCATATTGGGTCAGACTAGTGGTCCATCTAGCCCAGTATCCTGTCTTCTGGCAGTGGCCAATGACAGATGCTTCAAAGAGAATGAACAGAACAGGCAGTCATCAAGTGATCCATTCCCTGTCACCCAGTCCCAGCAGTCAGAAGCTTTGACATCTTGGCTAATAGCCATTGATGGACCTATCTTCCAGGAACTTTTCTAATTCTTTTTGAACCCAGTTATACTCTTGGACCTTACAATATCCCCTGGCAACGAGTTCCACAGGTTGACTGTGTGTTGAGGTCTTAGTGTAACTGAGAATTCAGGACTACATATTTTTAACCCAGAAGGAAAACAGGAAGTCAGTAGGTATTGATTTTTGGTACACCACTCCATTCAAAAATAATAGAGACCCTCTCTTCCCCAAGCAGTTCCAGGGCTTTCAGGTAAAACTATGCCCTTGATACAGTGGTGTGTGAATTAGGAGTGCATTAGCTTAATTGAAGTTTGTACTGTGCTATGAACATCTGAAGCACTAGAAGTGCTAAGTATTATTATTAGCAGAAATCTGCATTTAAGAACAAAATGTAAATGCTCTGAGAGTTTGCTGGAAATTAGGTTATCAACCCGTCAGTTTCTTTCCCAGTGTTTATGTGTGGCTGTGGGTTCAGAACCTGCTGTCCTTACTCAAATTTGAAGTCAGTGAGAAATGTCTTGAGTAAGGACCGCAGAATTTGGCCATGGTGAGCATCCACTAGGGTCTCAAAGCCATAGGTCCTCTTTTCATTGGTGGACATTTGAAAAGGGGAGAGCCCTCTGCTAAAAATGCAACGAGAGAGCTGTGGTTTAGCTTTTGTTTTGTAGAAACTCGTTTGGATTTAAAAAGCTTGGCCAATAAGGGGTGACTTGGATCCATTTTATCAGACCCACCAAAGCTTTGGGGGAGAGGTGTTGAGATACAGGTCTTGGGCTTTGTCAGATCTTTGCAGTGGGAAAACCAAAGTGTTTTTGATTTTTGCAAAACATTGCCAGTCATGTTTGGGTTTTGCAAAAACAGAGGGGGCTTGGATCCAGCTTCCATATTATCCAGGTAACCAACATTCCTAGCAGGAGGAGTAGTTGGATAGAAGGTTCTATGTCTAGTTACCACTCACATCAGGCATTGGTTGAAAAGCTTCTTGAGAAGAGACAGAAGACTCAATATGAAAATAAGTGAGCAGTTGTCTTCTCATCCAGAATCAATACACAAATACTGTATCTGAACCTATCCTTTCTTGGGAAATGCAAGATATGGCAGCAATACCGTTTCTATTTTAAATACTATTAAATGGGGCAGTGTGTTGGGCTCTATTTGTTTTATTATTTACAGTGCTGGATTTAATGTGTTGGCCATTTCCTTGCTGCTCTAGTCTGTAAATACGATAGTCAATCCGCCTCTTAACAAGGTATGGGCTGATTGTTGTGTGTCCAAAGAATGAGCCGTCTTTTCAGTCCAGAGTGTAATCACCAGCTTGCCAAGTGACTAATTATACAGTACGAACAGTAGAAAAATTGTTGAAACATGACAAATAAATTGTGTTTGCCTCTGGGATGGAGCTTGGCATACCAGTTGATTTGCTCCTTGGAAAATATTTTCAGTAGCAATTAGAAGTTCCCCACTGATTTCTGAAGCTGGAAATGGCTGCCTGATGGGTATTTGCTGACATCCAGCTTGAGAGAGAGGGGGACCCTATGTGCTGGAAAGAGATTAGGGTCTAGATGGGTTTTTTTTTCAGTGGTCCGTAGGGGGAACAAATGTAGCACTTTGAGACACAGCTGGAATGAGAAGAGTGTGGGTGTCCATTTGCACAGACTGGGCTGCCTTTCTCTATTTATTGAAAAGGGGGAAACGGGAAAGAATTGAATATTCTATTGGACTCCGTCTTCAGGCTTCTGGTGTATCCAAATTGTTCTTCTGTTTTTATTATCCTCCGCCTTTCTTGAGTGAATCTTTCTTCTTCAGAGGTGTCCACACTAGCAGTTTATCCCAGTAATCACGGGGTGTGCTGCCAAGCTGGATGTTTTAAATATCTGCCAGCTTTGGAAAGTGGGTAAAATCATCATCTTGATATCTTGAGTCTCTTGCTAGGACGTTTTCATGTCCCTTCCTATTTGCATTTTGCTTGGGGTTTCCAGCACCTTCCTTTTGGACAGGGAACCAGGCCTGGAAGTGTTTCCATTAGTTCTATCTCTGGTCTGTTATTGGTCAGCCAGGATGTTGGAACCCAACATCCCATCTCTGATTGGCAAAGGCTTCACCACCCACCTCATCTGAAGCTCACTCTGGAATCCAGAGTGCTTGTTTTTTGCTACATGTTAATTGAATTGTTATGAAGATCTTACTCAGCAAGGGGGGAATTCCCCCCTGTACAGAAGTCTGTACAGTACTAAAATCCCACATACGCCCACAGAAGTAGAGCTGAGTGACTAATTGATTTTTTTTTTGGTTTGGTGGGAAAAAACCTTGGAATGGAATGTTTGTTTTTGTTTTTCTCACTGAAAGAAAAGAACAAAACAAATGTTTTGGGTCCAATAAAATGTTTCATTTCATTTTCAGGTGGTTTTATTTTACTCTTTTTCAAATTTAAATCTCGCTGAGTTTCAAAACGAAATGTCCTTCTGAAATGAAAAGGCAAAATGTGTTGTTTTGACTTTTTCAGATTGTTTTCCTTTTACTGAACCTATTTGCCGAGTTTGACCTGAATTTGAAAATAATTTTGGTTGACCCCAAACTACATTTTTTGGCAAGTAAACTATCCATCAGAAAAATCTCTCCCAGCTGCACTCAGACGTGGAACTTAAACAGCGCGAAGGGCCAGCACACAGTCTCTGCACAAGGGTCAATACCACTCCAAATCCTTCCTATTTCCTTTTTCAAATGCTTTGTCCTAAACTACCTAAATCCAGAGGTGAATCCAAAGCAGCCGCCTGGCAGCCTCGACCACCTGGAGCCCCTGTTCTGAATGGCCCAGCCATGGCCCATCACTACTTCAGAGACAGGTTCAGAACAGTGGAAATACCAAGTCGTGCATGATCTGAAAATATCAATGGATCATTTTAATAGCGAGAGGTCAGCTAAGAGAGACATTTATTACTACCCAAAGCTCAAATTGAGTCCCCCTGCACCTCGAAAAATCGCCGGTAACTTCACTTACTATTTCCTAGATCTCTGCTTTCCTGGTTTTGGCAGGAGCCAGAAGGTAACTCGTGACTAATGTCTGACCAAACTGAAACCAGGAAGTACAGAAAATCTTTAGCAAATCCTATTTGCACAAGAAATCAAACCTGAAATCTTGACCAAAGGACACAGGCTTCCAAACACTGGATGCTTTCACAAAGCTCCTGTACCTAAGAGACTTGCCCATTACTACATTTTACCTTCATAGGTCTGGCTTAACGGGGCTACGCCTCTAATAATATCTGGGCTTTTTCTCACACAGTTACAGTAGCAACTGATAAAAGTTGTACGGGACCTCCTTTGTCCTAGCCATATTAAACTCCTCTTCCTTCTGACAGGCCTGATTCAAAGCCAGTTGAAGTCAAAGGATATAGGGTCTGATCCATTGGCTGTCTTGCATTCAACCCCTTACTTTCTACAGATGTGTGTCTATGTTTGGAGGTATGATTGCAGCACGGGTAGCGATAGCAATGAAGCCACAGCAATGTGTGCTAGCTGCCCAAGTAAGTACCCCATGTCCTGGGTGGGCTTATATAGCCTGTACTGCTAGCTAGATTAAAACTAGCTTGGGTATGTCTCTGCATGCTGCAGTCGCACAGCCCCATTGCAGAGTAGATGTGCCCTCTGATTAGAAATGTCTTTACCGTCTTGGCTGGTATAGTTTAGGTAGGGTTACCATACGTCTGGTTTTTCCCGGACATGTCCGGCGTTTTGGTAATCAAACCCCCGTCCGGGGGGAATTTCCAAAAAGCCGAACATGTCTGGGAAAAATACTCCCTGGCTTACCTTAGAGCGGGCACTGGGGGCTGCTGTGCTCCCTGACTCCTGGGCTCTGTAAGAGCCGAGCTGCCCGAGCGCTACCGGCTTCAGGCAGCCCCCATGCCTCTGGACCCTGCGCCCCCGGCCGGGCACTTCCCCTCCCGGGCTCCAGCTGCGCTGGGGAAGCGCCGGCCGGGGGCACAGGGTCTGTGGGCTGCCCGGCAAACCGTGAAGCCGGTAGCGCTCGGGCAGCCCTTTTCACATGGCTGGGAGGGAGGAGGGGGAATGCGGGGCGCTCAGGGGAGGGGGCGGAGTTAGGGTGGGGACATTGGGGAAGGGGCGGGGCCGGGTGGGAAAGGAGCGGGGCCAGGGCCCCGTGGAGTGTCCTCTTTTTTTATTTTTTAAATATGGTAACCCTGGTTTAGGCCATTGAGCTATCGGGTTTATAGGCAAAACTACTTAACCTAGTGTTGTTTTACATTAAGCCCAGTTGTTGCCCAGCTCTTAATTTGAGACAGAGCCTATCTCCTGCCTTCCTGGAATGGACTGCCAGAGACACCCCATCTTGTACCATTTTAGTTGCTCTGCCTCTGTTATCAGTGGAAATACCTTCCCAAGGAACTGGGAGCAAAACACCGGAGATAAGATATAGAGAAGCTACATTAAACAACATAACGAGTCAAAGATTTATTTTTTCTAGTCCTGTCTGTCCTTATCAGGCTCCACTTTTCCACCACCCCCACTCTTTCCTTTGCTGTTTTTTTTTAGCTTAGATTATGTTTCCAGCCTAGCAGATGTACGGCATTTAAGCATCACATCTGAAGTCCCCCATTCCTCCCTTGGCCCCACGGTGTTTACACTGCAATCCACGCAGCATATGTTTTTAAACCCAAAGACAATAGCTTTCCTACCAGCCTGCTAATATGTCCGTCCACCTTCATACTGCGGCGCTCGGAGGAGACTTAGGGGTAGAGTGTCAGTTTGTGATCTAGCCTATAATAAGGGGTAATGCATCATTGCCTTTCCCCTGGAGCAGCCTGGGAGGGAGACTGTTACTCAGGAAGACAGCAGTAGTGCTCGCCTCCACACACCACCCACTGATGTGCCTCAGCCCTGCATCACGGTGCTCACTGGGTGCCAACTCTGGTGTTGGCTCCTGTGATGTGGACACGTGGGAACTGATCTGACACCCTCTGTATTTTACTGCCATCCCTTGAATTCCAGGCATTCCTCCATCCCCGCCTTCAGCTGAAGTCAAGCACACTGCCTCTAGTAATGCACAGGGGCGTGAGCCCCTTCTCTCCATGGACTTGAATGACACCTCGCTGCAATGCAAGGTCTGCAGATCTGCCAGTGGAAATGAAGCACGTAGCATCTGACACATTCAGTTGCTCGCAGGTGGGTGGGTAGAGAAATGAAGCTTGGAATATATAATCCGCTTGATGCAGCATCGACGGCCTGCCTCACTCCTTCACTCTGGGCTGGATTGTGCTGTGCCCCTGAGTGGGTGTGCAAGAGAGGTGAGGATGTCCTCATGTGACCTTTGCAGGAGTAATACACAATCACAGTCTGCAACCCCGTGAGAGTGAGGATTCCGGAGACCAGGGCTGGTTGGCCCTAGCGGGAAACCTACAGTGACTCAAACCTCTGTCCAAAGACGCTAGGGTGATGGGGAAGGGCTCATCTTTGTTGACTTGATTTCTGCGATAGGCTGTGGCAAAAACTGGGATCTGAATGCTCCCAAATTTTGCTGAAGATCAGATCTGGACTAAGCGCTTCTCTCCGTTGCTCGGTATATTTCAAGGGGAGGCAGGCGGCTCCTGTGATTCTAGTCTGTAGTCCTATTATTGCTGCTCTCTTAGAGCATGTCTTCACTGCAGTTTTATAGCCCTGCAGCCTAAGTCAGCTGACCTGGGCAAGCCATAGCTATGCGACAGGTTTTTTATCCCAGTGTAGAGGTACCCTTGGTGGCCCAGTCCTGCAAGGTGTTCATTGCCCTCAACGCCCACTGACTTGAATGGGATTTGAGGGTACTCAGCACCTCACAGGACTGCTCAGCATCTTGCAGGATCGAGCCCTTGGGGCTCATTCCAACTCCTGGCGAAGGCGATACACAGACTCCATTGCCTGTGGGAGTTAGGTTTGGCCCTCAGTTGCTTTGGGTTTGTTTCAGACGTGGTGCGATGGGGTCTACAGGCCCCACACTGAAGCAGGGAACAATCCTGGGATAGGGAGGCCCCCCGCCTCAACAGGTGCAAGGCATATTAAAGGACCCTGATAGCCTAGGGGAGGGGAAATGAGCTCCATGTGGCGCCAGGAAGCCAGGCAGATGCTGAGAGCTGTGCAGCGAATGGCAACCACTTGGTGAAGGCTGCTCTAGCAGCAGGAACTTGGGTCCCCCCCCCCACTCCTTTGGGAGTTGAAAGCTTGGGGAGAGATTGATCGACTGACCTGGGCACTAAGAGACTGAGGAGGGTCTGCTAAGCCAGTCCCCACACCCCAAACTGAGGAGCTGCAAACTAATAGGAAATGACCAAGGGGGTAACATAATTTGGGGTGCCCAGTAACTGGGCTGGCTATGTGGAGAGACTCCCTAGGGCTCTGGGGTCGGGACCCAGTGAAGTGGATGGGCCCAGGTCTCCCTACCTGACCTCCCTGCTCCTTTGTAATGACGAGCTCTGGGGGAGAAATGGGAGCTTCGGGGGGTGACTGAGGCTGCAGCTGGGACCTCCCTCTGGGACGACTAGACCAGCAGAACCTGTAAGGCCACGAGCTGGCCACGAGGCCAGCTGGTCACCAGACCTTCCCGCTACACCTGGTTGTTGCCTGACTCTCCTCATAGGGATTCATAGCCTGAGCATCGTTGGGAAGCTCATAAAGCTTGTTTACAGAAATGAGAAGAGTCCATCTCGCACAGCGGTGCCAACAGGCATACAGTGCACTTTCTCCCCCGACTAGATGTTTATGGCACCCTCTGAAGGCAACGCTTTCAGCAATTCATCGCGCCTGTTTTTCCCAAGCTTCTGAAGGCGCATTAACTACAACTGCCAAGAAGCCTCCGGTGAACAATTACCCAGAGCAGCAGGGAGCGCAGTGTGCCCCCCATTCAGGGCTAATTTCCATGGAAATTGCCTACTTTCACCTGACAACATTCTGAATTATATTTTTAATGTTTGTGGCTACATACAGGAATCCATGTCCTTTGTATAAAACACCTGCATAAAAAATAATCCGCCTCCCTTGCTGCTTACATAAAGGGGAAGGGAGGGAGACGCTTCCACAAAGAACTTGCTCAAAACAACAATTGCAGCATGGTTCCACAGCAAGGCTGGGAATTTTCCAACAAAACCGTCTGTCGTGAGTAAATTCCAGTTTGTTAAAATTGAAACTGTGGGACAGGGTCAGTTTTGACGAATTTCCCATTTCAAAATAAAAGTAAGTTTAGAACTTGTCAAAACACCCTGTTTTGGTGTTTTCAAAATGAAAGGCTCCGTTTTGGGGCGGAAATGAGTTTTGATGTAAAAATAAATTAAATGTATCGTTTTAAAAAAGGGTCAGTTGAAATGTTTTGAAATCATCTAAACACGAAACATTTTGACTTGATCCATTTTTTTTTCTTCAGATTTTTGGTTCACGGAAATGGACGGGTTTGATTTTTCATCCTGATTCAGGATGGGAAATTTTAAATTGCCAAAATTTTCACAGGGCAGGAAAATCATTTCCCATCCAGCTCTATCCAGGACATATTGGGGAGCTGATCCTGCTGCTGTAGAATTTGATCCTATTCAGCGGTGGCTCCAGGCACCAGCGCTCCAAGCACGTGCCTGGGGCAGCAAGCCACGGGGGGTGCCCTGCCGGTCCCTGCGAGGGCGGCAGTCAGGCAGCCTTTGGCGGCATGCCTGCGGGAGGTCCGCCGGTCTCATGGATTTGGCAGCAATTCGGCGGCAGGTACCCCGAAGCCGCGGGACCGGCGGACCTCCCACAGGCATGCCACCGAATCTGCGGGACCGTGGACCTCCTGCAGGCATGCTACCAAAGGCAGCCTGCCTGCCGTGCTTGGGGCGGCAGTAAAGCTAGAGCTGCCCCTGATCCTATTGCCTTCAATAGCAGCAGGATTGGGCCCAAGACGCGGGGGAGCTGATTTTTTTTCTTATCTTTCGTGATCTTGCATAATTCAGCAGCCCACCACAGGACTGTTATATTTTTCCCAAACATGAAGGCCTCATTTTCAGCCAGGACTCAGCTGAGCTTCCCTTTTGGTGCCTGCATTTTTTTGCATCACCAATTAATTGTGAGCACAAATCATACCACTGAGATGACTAAACACTTGATTCCATCCATTTCTACCTGCAACAACAGGTGACCTGCTGGCCTCTTGTAGCGAAGGCTTATGTCAATGGAGGTGGGGAAAATAGGAGGTTTTCTCTCCACCCAAGACTTGTCCAGACCAAATCCTAGCATCAATTACTGAGCATGAATATTAAGGACCAACTTGTGGATGGCCCTGCAAGGTTGCTCCACGAGGAGGAGAAGATGCAGACCAGTCTTTCTTCCCCCGCCCTCTCTCACTCCTACCCATGCCTCTGCAGGGGATTTGTATTTTTAAAGGTTTTTGCATCTCCTGTGGTGCCATTTTGCCATAAGCATAAAGCTCTTCTTGTTCATGAGAAACAGCGCTTTGCATAATGAAAGTGAAACAAGCCCGTGCACAAGGTGGGGGTGGAGGCAAGCCTGTGGTTCCTTGAATTCTCATTGCTACATCACCTCTTTCCAATCTGCATTGCTCATTGCCTTCAACAGGCGATCTCAGGGGAGGAGACAAGGGAGAGGAGGCAGTAACAACTGCTATAAATAGGAGCACTTTGTATTACATTCAGTATCCCTGATAAAGAGAGTCCAGAAACCAGCCTGGGAAAGCAAGCGCTGTTCTGCGGTGTTTGTTGTTCTGTGGCTGGGGAGGGAAAGGATGTGGAGAGATGTGCAGGAGTGTGCGAAATGACAAGCCTTTTCAGAGCCACATGCAAGGGAAGAAATGACTTGTAACAGAGCTTTATTTGTAAAGTGATTCAGCCCCGTGGCTTCCCAGCACAGCACCATCTTAAATGGAAGCCAGAAAACAAAAAGGTGAAATCACAGCGTGAGCCCAAGCCAGACCCTTGCACCCAAACTACCCCGCCCCACCTCTCCCACTCCCTCAGAAAGTTGGGAAACTCTGGTCCAGATCCTGGCATCTTGACCCAGGTTGAGCAGTACGTTACTCTGCGAATAGTCATGTTGAGTTCAGTTAGGGTGACCAGA
>NW_020664543.1:9365323-9437042 GCF_002925995.2 Terrapene triunguis | reverse complement strand
TTTTCACATTTGCTGTCTGGTCACCCTAACTTCAGTATGGTTATCGAGTGAGTAAGGTGCCACTCAACAGGAGTAGGAGTACCAGGATCTAGCCCTTTGAATCTAGATCTGGATCCGCCTTCCCAACTGACCCTTATCTCTCTCATGGACTGAACCAAAATGCTCAATCTGAACACACACTGAATTTGGAGAAAGTCAGCTCTGAATCGAGATCCAGTATCTCTAGTAACATGGTTTCTTGGCCAAATGACGTACCCACACTGGAATAGAATAAAACCAATCACAAGTAAATTAACCCCCACAAAATGAAAGCAAACGATGGAAACAACAAATAAAGACGGGTAAAAACTAAACAGGGGAGGGGGGAGGACAGAGAAGTCAGGGCACAAGACAATGGCAGGAGCAATTAAGGAGGAACTAGTAGCAAGCCCTCCTTGACAGGTTGTGCTCCGTCTCCTGCTGCGTCTGGCTGCAATGGCAAAGAGAAGCAGTGCGGTAAGTAATGGTGGTGCTGCCAGAAGGTGAACGTTCTGACATAAGTCAGCATTAGTAATTTACTTAGTGTCCGCATTACTTTAATGATTCAGACCAGGAGGGACATGGCTGGAAGGACGTCTCATGAGGCAGTTGAATTTGTATATGATTTTATTTTATGAGGATGGAAAAAAATCCTTATCAATGTCACCTGTATAATGCAGAAGAGACAATTGCTGTGATCCATTGTTTTGGGAGTTTTCGTTACATCAAAGCCATCAACAGGGGCCAAAGTGGCTTTTGGGGGGCCTGAAATTGATCAGCATACCTGTCATTTTTAAACTCCTTTTTGATTTTTGCCAGTTTGCTGGAGCAGCTGAACAAAAGATGCATTAGCTGGTGGGGCAGGAGTCCCACATTCTACAACGGTTATCAGCTGGGGTGGGCTCCAACAACATTCAGATTTTCTGTTGTTCGGGATGTTTGGCTTGTTCCAATGTAATGTGGCCTGCTGGACAGGAAGAGTGGACCTTTGATTAAGGCACTAGGACTTGGAAGATCTGGATTCAATTCCTGACTCAGCCACAGGCTCCCTATGTGACCTTGGGCAAGTCACTTAATCTCTCCGTGCCTCAGTTCTCCAACTGTAAAATGGCGATAATGATTATGACGGGATCCTTGGGGTGCAACTTGGGACCGTGGGACCACTACGCCCCCCGAACTCTCCAGCCTGGGCTATCTCTCACAATGCCTTGCTAGTGACCAGCAGCAAACCCCTCCAGGCTCTGTGATCACTCAGCACAACTGCATGAGGAACCCCCCCAGACCCAGCTAGATTGCACGAATGCTCCCAGAGCCACTCATGAATCACACAGAGAAAGGCACCAGAGCCAAATCCCCCCCCAGCTCCCAGCCTTGTACCGCGGGAATATACCGTCTTGCACTGCTCAAGATGGGCAGTGCGGATTTATTAATTGGTTCACCACGTCAGCAATGGAAAGTGGGCCTACACCAGCCTTCGCAAAACCTGAGCAAATTTGCCACACACTTCATACAAACTCACTGGTAAAGATAAACAGTTAAACAAATTTATTGACTATAAAAGATAGATTTTAAGTGATAGTCAAAAAGTCAGAGATAGTTAGCAAAAGAAATAAAATATAAGGATGCAGTCTAAACTCTCAACCCTGTTAGACGGGACAACATCTATAATAAGCAGTTTTTCTCACCCCACTGGATATTGCAGTCCTTAATATACAGGTTTGTTCCTTAAACCGGGGCCAATCTCCTCTGTTGGAGTCTTGTCTTCTTCTTCTCAGTGTCTTAGTTGCTTGCAGCCTAGGTGGGGGCAGAAGAAGGGCCCAGCATATGGCCTCTGTGTTGTTTTATACCCTCAGTCCATGTGCTTGGGGAGCACAAGTCCAGGCATGTCTGGTGGGCATTGCTAAGTCTCCGGGCAAGGTTGAGCAATTCCCTGGTGTGGCCTCATGCCGGTGAGTCATTGCATTGTAGCTCCCTTGCTGGACAATGGTTGTTGATGGGTTGATTGATACCGCACCCGGGTGTTGGTTACTTTTCTTGCTGTTGCCTCTGAGGAGCTAATATCTGGCTGATTTCCCAACTTACAGCATGTTTTAGTGACAACCATACAACACAATTCTCATAACTTCATATGCATTAATGATACACATATATGGATAGAGAAATGACTTTCAGCAGATCATAACCTTTCCCCTGATACCTTACAAAGCATGCTTTACATGTACGATCACGATTATATGAAAATGAGGAATATGGGGGTTCCAGGACGCTCCCCCAAGGTATAGAATGCGACAAGGATACTACCTTTCTTCTTTGCCTCTATTTATACTATAAACTATTCAGGGCAGAGACTCTCCTACTCGGTTTACTACAACACCTAGCCCCATCTAGGCCCTATTGTAATAACAATGCACAATGTGGATCTTCTGGATCTGTGTTTGGATTTGGAACATCCCTTAGAAATCAGTGGTCTTTGTTTCTGGGATTTTGGCTTGTTTCCCTCTCTAGGATCTAGTCTGGGTGTTTCTTACACCAATATATCTGACCCATTGCTAATAGAAGTCACATGCATACATCTCAGGGTGCATTAAACCAGGGGAGCTTTGCCTTCAGGATCTGCTGTTGACCAGAGTGTCTGGTGAACACAAATCCAAACAGTTTCTTATGGCCAGGCATCTGGAGTACTGTTTCTTCTAGGCCGGTTGTGAGGATGTGGCCAGCCCTCTGCTCCTCCCCCTGCACTAGGCATAGGCTGCTAGAGCACAGGCTCTTCTTGGCTGGCTGCTTCCCCTTGCTGATGGACCACTCACACCTCAAGGATGGGGATGTCGAGTTCACAGCTCTGCAGGATCCCAGGTTCTTGGGAGTTGCTTGATTTAAGCTATTAAATCTCAGTACTGAAGTGAGCAACTAAAAGCTTTATTGAACACGTCTACCGTACCAGGGTATCTGCTCATCACTAACTGAACCCTGCGCAAGCCTGCACGGGGCTCAGCACATAACTCAGAATGGACTCTTTCGGAACAGCTGCCTCTTCGGTTGTTCCAAAGCTATGCTCAGGAATCGGGAGGGTCCATCCCCGGGAAGCATGGGTGGAGTTTTCCAAAGCACTCAGTATTGGCCTAACTCTTGCCATTGACTCAATAGCAGTAAACTCCCATTCAACTCTTTTGAAATCACTGTGTCAGCCAGCAATGTCACTAAGTCCCTGCTTGGTAGACAAGTCTAAGCCACGATAACTCAGCCTGGTGAGCTGTTAATGTCGGGGCTGAGTTTGGCAGACCGCTTTTTGGCCAGCTCAGATTTCCACCTGTGGTTCCGCTCTGTTGACCCATTCTTAGTGGGTGCCCATTACTTAAGATGAAACTATAACCCAAACATCTTTCCTGTTGTTCACCACAGGAGCACGCTCAGAAATCTAGTTGTTTTTCTTTTCATTGTTTTTCTCCTTTGGCTCTTATCTTGTGGATGTTCATTATGGTTTTCTTCACAGCTGGTTCCTTGGACATCACACAAGATTTTCCTTTAGCATAAGGAAGTCAGATGAATTTCTCTTGGACAGAGCCTCTATTTTCAAGAGACATTCTCTGCCTCATCCCTATTTTTCCTTTCTGAAGATTTTAAGATCTCAGAATCTGGGCTGATTTTGGTTGGTGCTCAGTGTTGTTTGGCGTTTTTTGAAGAAGATGGAGGTGTTTGTTGCCATGGTGAAGCATTCCTTCACTCATTTCCCCATAGATAAACCAATTTAGAACAGTCAAAGTGCTGTGAATCGCTCTTTGGAAGGAGGCTGAAATGAGCGAAAACTGGCAATTGATTGCTTTTAATTAAGGAAGTGACATCATATTGATTTCGTAATCCTTCAAGTAAGTGCTGTTTTGTGTCTAAATCAATACTTGCTTTTGCACTCTGTTTTGCTTTCAAGGTTCCATCTTCTGTATTGAGACAAAGTCCTCTGCTTAAAAATAAAAATATTTATATATCAAATCCAAGATGCTTTGCAAATGACATTATTAATAATATTCATGCAAATAATTAGTAATATTGTGGGAGCACCCCCGTGGGCTAGGTTCTTTTCGGAAATGTCCCTGCGGCCTGCGCCGCTTCCCGCAGCTCCCATTGGCCAGTAACAGCGAACCGCAGCCACTGGGAGCTGTGTGTGGCCGTGCCTGCGGACGGTCAATGAAAACAAACTGTCTCGCGGACCGCCAGCAGATTACCCTGACAGGCCGCAGGTTGCCCACCACTGCTTTAGATGCTACCAAAATACCAATAATAGAAGAAGCAGAATAATAGGCAATTTATATGCATGTCTGTACATGTTTATATGTCACTACACTGGGATTTCTTTGTGTCCTGTAGTCCTCAGTAGAGCTGAGATCTTGGCTTTTTCCTGTCTTTTTCCTTCCTTTAATTCATATGTTGTTCATTTCCTTAGTTATCAATCAATCAAAGGGTATTCATTGGAAAGGATGCAAAACTGAAATATAGGCTTTCTGGAGCAAAACGCCTGGGTTTAAGCAGGCTTATCCTTTTTAACAGGGAAAATAGCTCTGTACAGACCATTCAAAAGCGGATCGATAAAGCCAAGAATCCGGGTTATTTAAAAAAAAACTGCAAAGGAAGATAACTGAGAAAAGATGCTCTGGCTGAACAAAACGCTAAATCCCTCATTGCACACCCACAAGAATGGATTTGCTGCTTCTTTGTTCCCTTTTACCTTCCCTGATCAAACTGAGAAAGAAATCGATGTTATCGAGGGAAGCTTATCTCTGTCTTGGAAAGAAAAAAAACCTTGTGTATAGTGCAGGGAGACTTCCCACTTGGATAAGCCAACTCATCCTGAGATGCTGCTGAATCCAATGGGGATGAGTTTATTATACAACCACCAAGATACTCACGGAAATGCTGTGGGTCTGAAATAGTCAAATACAATAGCCTTCTGCGGGTCCCACCAAAGTTATCCACACAATATTCTCAGGTTAACCAACTCATCACCCCACCTGCCTCCTGATCCAGAGAGTTTCAGTTCAGCTGCGAACTTCGCACATGTCCCATTTGTCATGTTCTAGTCCCAGCCTTTGAAGGGCCCAGTCGACTTCCCTCTGCAGTTAATGGAAAGACTCCCATTGATTTCAAAGGGTGCTGAATAAGGCCACTCACCCTTTTCTGGCTGCGGTCCCCAGGCACTCAGTTTAATAACACAGTTGTGATCATCCTACCGAGGAGAGAGCACATGGCGTGCCGCGCCTTTCCCTTTTCTATGAAAGGTTTCTTCCAGGGGGGTTGCATTATGACTTCCGCATCTCCATTGGCTATGCAGCACCCTTCCCAATAAGGGAGCCAAAACTGTTTCTATTCCAGCTGCGTGACCCCATGCCCATCACGTCCCGATGTAATTTGATTTCCTTTTCTATAGTCCTCCCAACGCCTAATTGAAATGGCCCTGCTAGATGCTTAAGTGACTTATATGGGCGGGTGGAGCGTCCAAGTAGATGGAACATCAGAGTGGGAGTCAAGAGACCTGAGTTCTATTCCTAGATCTTCTATGGAGCACTGTGTAACCTTTGGCAAATCACTTCACTGCCCTATGCCTCAGTTTCTCTTGTCTGTAAAATAGGGATAATGATACTTACCTTCCATTGGGAAGAGCCTAGAGACCTACAGATGAAAAGCAAAGTGTTGTTATGTTATCCTGTTTTAATATTGAAGCAAATGAAACCCAGTTTTAAATTAGATATAATATTCAGCGGGTTCAGCAGAGCTGTAAATCAGACCTTGATTATCTGTTCTATTATTAGAAATCTTGAAGAGACAATGAAATGGAGAGCAAGGAGAGGTGCTCAGCTCGTTAGGAGGAGGAGAACTCCTCCACTTCCAGCACACGCTTTGGCTAAGCCAACCAATTTCTAACTGACAAAAAAAAAAAAAAATAGGCCAGCGTCGAAGGGAAGATTTAGGAAGCAGTCTTGAGGGATTTGTGCGATGCAGCGGCTGAAATAACAGCATGAAATTGCGATTAAAAATTAAAAAGAGATACAGGTTATTTGACCTTCTTTTAATCAGAGATGGAGAAAAACCCTGCCTAGAAGTAAGAGCACAAGAGAAATGTTTCTTCCTCTGCCAGGACTTTTAGTGCCAACGAATGGCTTTTTGGAAAACTCAGCTGACTGAAGGAAGGAAGCTGTTTTTCTTCTGTGTAGCATGGGTCACTTTCAGAACCCCGACTGATAGGCAGAAATGAGCCAAGAATGGCTGTTGTTATTGAGTTGTGTTATGGTAGTGCCCAGAAGCCCCAAGTGAGATGCGGGGAGGGCGGGGGGGCATTGTGCTAGGCTCCATTCAAATGCATAGTGAGAGACCATCTGCTTACAGTCTATAGACAAGGGGTAGAAGATGAGATGGAAACACAGAGCGGCAAAGTGACTTGCCCAAGGACACCCAGCAGGTCATTGGCAGAGCTGGGAATGGAATCCAGATCTCCACAGTCCCACTCTAGTGCTCCATCCACACAGGTTCTAAATCCATTTCACTGCTCTCCTACCCAGATTCAAACCCGGTTCTCATTTAGAGAAGGCCCTGAAGCAAAACTCAGGATCCCCAGCCTGCGGAAGCTGAGCTCCAGTCCCAGGCCAAGTCTAATCTTAAAGTCCTAGTTCATAGTTTGGATCATTCCTCCTTTTTTATTCCAGTATGTCAGCAACATTCCTGGGACAAGGAAGACCTAGCCAAGAAGAGCAGTTGGAAATGTGTCAGTCAGAAGCTAGATCTCTCCTGACGGCTTAGGTCGTGTTATATTGACCATCGAAAATAAATGAGTATAACTTGCCATGGCCGTTTCATATTCATCGTAACAAAAAGTCCTGTAATTAAAATGAGGCTTTTAATTAGAGGCAATAATAAGCCACTCGCAAATCCCAATGATCTTTACAGATTTAGTAACTCCCATTGAAATCCATGGAGATCTTTCCAGTGAGCATTGGATTGGTCCCAAGTGGGTGTCTCGAGTTACTTGCTCTTGTGAGGCTTAGTGCATGATCAACAGACATCGCCTCCTCTTTCCGACCATTTTTTTATCGTTACGTAGTATTTGTGTACATTGCCATAAGTGAGCATGGGCAGATTACATAGAATTATGGCCCAGCTGTCACTCAAACGGTTGTGTTTCTAATGACACCTGGGCCAAAAGGAGACGCCTGTATATTCTTGAAAAGAATGATCAGCTGTTTTTAGCAGTGAGACCAGCAGCACTAACCTCAACCAAAAGCCAGCTTATGCAATCATTCCAATCTACAGCTAGCACACTGCGCTGCCAGCCACTGAATCCTGACCTGCTGCCTTAGAAGAGTGTTTATTTTAGCTGCCCACAACAGCGCTATCACAGATCAAGCCAGTACGAGGGCGTCTGCTAATAAGCAAAGGTTAGAACAACTCCCCTCACTTCTCTTAAATTGTTTTCTCCTTGAAAGAGCTGACTCTTTGTGATATTGGCTGCATTATGGGTGTGTTTGTGTGTGTGTAAATTTGTGAAGGGTTTGGCGATTGTTAGCAAGGCATCATTTCCAATATAACCTGTCATTTGTTATCTAGATATTTACACGCTGAACAGTGAACCATTCCATCACATCACTGTATTTAACAACATACGTGTTCAGGGCTAGATTAAGTGTTTAACCTCAGCCCTGTGGCCACAGACACCATTCAAGGCACCTTCAAGGCACCATTCTTTTAGAGACCCCCCTTTTCCATTGGGGTGGTGAGTATGCTGTGGCAGCCCCTTACAAGACACAGCATAGTCCTTTCCCATTCTGGCCAGTGCCGGGGGTGTCTGAGCCATGACACCACCTACTCCTTGCCCGCATGCTTCCAGGGAGCAGTATCAGACAAGCTGCCTCTACTTGTCCCCCATGCTTCTACATCGAGGAAGGTCCCAGGCGGTGGCAGCTGAGCTCAGGGAAAACTTTGATGTCCTGAGTAGCCCTGTAACAGCAGAGGGAAATCTAGCCCTCAGCTTGCGTAGGTGATAGCACTGGCAAATATCTCTATCCATATAGAAATATATAGGCTCAGACTTTCAGAGCTGGCCAGTTCCCATTAATTTTAGTGCCCAAATCCCTTAGATACTTTTGAAATAAAATCAAGCAGATGCCTAGAGTGGAGCCAGCCAGGAGACCTGTCCTGTTTCATAGAATGTCAGGGTTGGAAGGGACCTCAGTAGGTCATCTAGTCCAACCCCCTGCTCAAAGCAGGACCAATCCCCTGACAGATTTTTGCCCCAGATCCCTAAATGGCCCCCTTAAGGATTGAACTCACAACCCTGGGTTTAGTAGGTCAATGCTCAAACCACTGAGCTATCCCTCCCCCCAAATCATTCTAGTTCAATGTCTTGCTGCAGAAATCACTGTTCAGACTGCAAGCGCCTCAGGGCAGAGACTTTTTCTCGGTATGCGTTTGTACAGCACCTAGAACAATGGAGCCTTCAGACTGACTAGAGCCTCCAGATTCTTCTTCAATAGAAACGATAATACAAACTCAGGAGTAATCTTTCCCTACACTCTATAGGATCAGGACATTTTAAATAAAGATGTAATATTTAGGTAAGCTTTCCTATCCATGAGGGGGACCTGTTCCTCTGACTGCGCAAAAATAGGCCCATTTAAGGTGACCTGGAGAAATTATTCCACTGATACATGTGGAATTTAGTGTACACCTTCAGCTCTCATTAGCATTAGTGGAAGGTATGTGTGTAGATGTTCTAGGCATGCAGAGGAGTAAATAGAACCTCTGTGTATTTTTATATATCCCTGACCAGAGGGAGGTTGTATTAGTATTAATTGGTTATTGGCTGTTGTATTTAACTATTTATTGGCGGTGTGCACGCCTTCAAAAATTGTTGCTTCTTGCCACTCCACCTGAGTATTTCATTGCTGTGTCCTTGAAGGCTGAGTTCAATAAGGAAGATTCTGTGAGGTGAGTGGGACATGAACTGTATCATCAGGAGGTGAAAGATATGGTATGAGACCCTCCAGCATTCTGGACAAGTCTAATGGATGGAAGAGGTGAACCTGTCCAGAGAGTGAAAATCTTTAAGGCTCCATTAAGAACTATGGGCTAGATCCTCAACTGGCATAAATCAGACTAGTTTCAGTAAGGAGCTGAGCCTGTGTTTCTGTTTAACGTTTGTTTCCACTTTATAAGCTTCTATAATTGTCAACCATTGTTTTTCCCATAATCCCTAATTTTAAACCTTATACTTCATCCCCTGCAAGAGATTCATTTCCTTGTACAGCTAAAAATTAATTTCTAAAGCAAAATGGCCTGCACTATTTAGATCTCCAAAAAGGGCCTATTGCCATAATCTGCATTTCAGACCAGCTTGTCTCATGGGATTATCTCTTCAAGAGCCTTTGTGTTGCGCAAAATATTTTGTAGATAATGTTCATCGGGTTTTTTGGATATTTTTCTGCTGCTGTTTGGCCTGCTGGCTCATAATTCTTGCAACGTGTTCAACTGAATTTCATCTCAGTGCATCACACAGAGAGCTGACATCAAGTATTCATCCAGAGACTGAACTGAGAACTAATGACCTACTTTCCCTTATGCACATAATGTCCTTTGTCCTTTTATAGTGGACAGTTGTGCCTGTTCTTAGTGTATGTTCAAAGCGTTGAAATCATCCACGGGAGGAAGCTCATTTTAAAATATATACACAGAGAGACAATGGTATTGGGAAAAAGTCTCCAAAACCTCAGGAAAGCAAATTTAAGGTCACCAAAAATTATTAAAAGCAGAGAAAACAGGGTACAGAGAAAAAAAGATAAATGAAAAGAGGGTGTGAGATAAAAGGATGAGCAGTTAAGAGAAACCTGCATCTTAATTAGGATGGATCTTCCTTTCCTGGCCTGCTGTATATGGAGAAGTGGGTGTGGGTTGTGTTGGTGTTGTGTTCTGGAGATGGCCTCACAATTGCCTGGCACATGTTTAATTTTATTATCATTATATTTATATAGTACCACGTATCCCAAAGCACTTTACAAATTGTGGGCCAAATTCTGAAGTTCTCACTCTGTCAAAACTCCAGTAAAGACTAAGAACTTCAGAATTTGATCCTTTGTGTATGAAGCCAGTGGCTATAGTGGAAAATCAGTGTTCATATTCTGCTCTTGATTGTGATTGTCTGCGCACAGTAATAATTTGACATGTAACAAACACTGATATTCTCACATGTTTTTATACAGCAACAGCCACAATGAGCCTGGATCATTTACTTCCTGTTTCTGAACTGATTATGAGGAACAGTGTAGAATTTTGTAACTCTGGGAACATGACATCTAACTTCTGCTTCCTCCAGTCACTTTGTTGTTTTGAAAAACTATGGGCCTCAATCCTGTCTCTACAATTATGCATGCCACGCTATCTAGAGTTACTCACGAACATAGGTGCGAACCTCAGGGCAGACTGCCACATACCAGTTCACATACCAGGGCACAAACGCCAAATTGGTTGGGTGTTCTAAAATTAGATTTGACCAACCAAGAATCAGGTGTGAACTCCTCAAGCACTGTAACAGCCTTAACATGGAGTCAGAGACAGTCCCATTGGGCATTCCAGCCTATCTTGACACCCAGGCAAGCCTACCTTTGTGATAGATGGTCCCTTGCACCAATATTCAAGTTACTCCTAGTTCCAAAGGACCAGTCACTTACTCCAGATCAGTTGTACCTTAGATTTCAAACCAACGGCCACACTTGTAGCCAATTCTGTAATAAACTAACTAAAGATGTATTAATTAAGAAAAAGAAATTATAATTATTTACACGTTTAAAGCAGGTAAACATACACACACAAATGAGATACAGTCTTAGGTTTCAAAAGATGACAGTATCTACTATAATAGGCAAGCTTTGTATGTCCTTTAGGGCTAACCCATGATAAACAGCTGGGAACCCCTTATTTATATTTAGAAATCTTTGCTCCTCAGAATTTCTCCTTAACAGTGACTTTTATTCCCTTCCCCTTAGCGTTCAAGCTGTGATGGGATGCGGATTTGTGCATGTACCCTCTTCTAGGATGTGAGGGAAGCAATCAAAGAAGTCTTTTGTCTACTGATATGCCACAGTGGCTTGTCTGGTGTCTATAGATCTTCTTTTGTTGGAGAAAGTAGTATTTCACACTTGGTAATGCTTCTCCCCTGACTGTGGAGGTTTACAGCCTTAGCAAACATTTTTATAGTTAGATAGTTTTATAGAGCAAACCCTTAAATATTACCTTATAACGTGGGATGCAGACATTGTAAGTAAGATTAATACATGCAGCATCCTACAAGCATTTCATAAAGTCTTAACACTAAACACGTTCTTATCATTCTAATGTCTATTTTAACAATACTAACACACAGACGAACCAGACTGGTGTCCAGCTATGCGTTTGTCAGTGTCAGTGAGGCCCAGGGGACTTGACATGAACTGGCATCTGGTCTACCAGCATCACAATGCACTTACAATTTTGTGCATGCAATTTCTGCCCGATGGCCAACTTGATTGTGTGTGCAAAACTATGTGTGCAAGTATTCATGTACTATCTAAGCTGTATACAGTGGCTATTGCTTGTGTTTGCTTGTTATTTCTGAGTGTGTCAAGGCTTCTTTTCAAGAAATAGCCATTTAGAATCTCATTAATATTCTGCCTCAGATGACAACAATTTTAAGACAGGGCACTTGTTTTATATGTACACCTAAGGCTAGAGTTTCCAAAGATCCTAAGGAAATTAGGCACTCAGCTTCTACTGAATTTTAGTGGAATTATGTCACCTAACTCTTAAATTTCTTTGAAAATCCCAGCTTAAACTATTTCAGTGTTTGTCCCTTTAAATTCTTGCCTTTTTTAAAAATGAGCTTTCACAGTTGCGCAAATGCTTACAAAGAGAGAATTATAACTCAATACTAACTTAACTAACTATTAATTTTAAGGGAATTCTGTGAAAATTTAGAGAAGAGACCTCAATAATTAACTAAGCCTGTATCTCAACATGTCTTTGCTGAGATCAGTTCCTAGGGGGTGAGTAACTCACAGTATTTTCTAAGAATAACTATTGCTTTCCATAAAATATTTGTTTACCTCAGCTCTCTTGAACACAAAGATAAGTGCAGATCAATGACAAGTTACTTTACAATGCAGTCTTTACAGAGCTTGTAAAGCTTCTCTAGGAATTCCCAGGGCTTTCATTGCTTGTGAGCCTGTCAATGGGCAGACGAGTAAATCAACGTGGTTTTAGTTCAACAGTATTTTCAAATATCTTGTTCTCGACGTTTCTTTCATTGCAGATATTTGAATTGCAAAACCAATTGTGAGAGGTTTTTGGAAATTATTCTGAGCAGGGAGCTTTGTCATGTGCGTTCAGCTCCTTGGCACTGAATTCAAAAGGGTTTTCACCTGTTTGCTGTATTTCCCTGCCTGTCAAGAGATCTTGAGTAATGCCAGTTCAGATCCCTTCACTGATACATGCTGATACAAGCCTGTGTTATCAGGAGACATTTATAAGAAGACAGGGTCATCCCATCTTGTAGGAAATGGTGAAGGGTGTAGAGTTCATCTGCAGAGCCGCCACAGAACCTGCCCTGTGGGATGACTTGTATCCTTGACTCAGAAAGACCTGTTTGCAAAGCAGTGTTTTGCCATTGGAATGTACCAGTATTGACTGAATTTATGTGATTTCTCAATCAAAATTCTTAAGGCAGAATAATCCTGGACCACTCCCTTCAGGATCATTATTACAGCTGGTCAGAAATGGGTTTGGTTTTGAAAAATTAAATAAACCCAAAGAAGTTAATATTTGTCGACACGTTTTTTCTTGTTTTCATCAGAAAAGCTGAAAATAGCACATTTTGGCTGAAAACCTCAAAATGTGCCCAGTTTCATTTCTTTCTAATGACCCCCCGCCTCCCCCCGAAAAAAAATCAGGTTGAAAATAGATATTTCTTTGGAAATTTCCATTTAAAAACAATTATCTATCAGAAAAGCAAGTTGCTTCATGCAGCATTCGCTGTGAGCATTCCCTCTCCTCTGCTGATTGGCTGTTTACTCTGACTCCTCCCTCCTCTGTCTTCATGATCTGCAGCCCCTCCCCCTCTCCTTTCCTTCCTTGGTCTTTCCATCTAGCTAATCCCTTCCTAAAATAACCCCACTGAAAGGATTTAAATAACAAGACAAAACTAAAAAAATTGCAGCCATAGCATCGTTCACTCTGCTTGTAAGTTCTCTCCGGTTCCCCCCCCTTGTGTCTGTCTTGTCTATTTAGATTGGAAGTTCTCTAGGGCAGAGACTGTCTCGGATGCTAAGTTTGTACAGTGCCTCACACGATGGGGACCCCTACTCAGTTGGTCACAAAGCACTACTGCAATAAACGTGATTAATCATAAAGGTGAGGCTGGTCTGGGGGGATTTGGTAATTGAGGTACAATGAAGTCCTGAAGTGAAAAAGAGGTGATTATACAGGTGAATGGCAGGCAGGTTTAGCAGATCCGTTCATCTGTTGATTGTTGTGTGGCTTTAAATATTGTCAGGGGTTGCCGGCGCATGGCAGTATGCGCACTTAATATGTGTGTTATCGTAATAAACCAATCCAGTCAGAAGTGACTCCATGAAATTACCTGGGTGTAAAATAAGTGTGGGAGGAGAATGAACATCAAGGGCCAAATTCTGCCCTCAGAATTTGACGTAAAGCTTCAGAAACTCCACAGAGGCTAACGGGAGCTGAGGGTGTGCCACACCTCTGCAAAGGAAGCCATATTGAGATGCCTGATGATGGAGTTAAGGGTCTAAGGTTAGGCATCCGTGACTGAAAATGTGGGCCTTGGCCTCCCTGTCACAACAGCTACAATGAGAATACCAATACTCCCCTGGATGCTGTGTTTGTTTGTTGGAGAGTAAAAATCCTCTCTGTGTACCACTTAAAGGGCATGTCTACACTTGGAGCTGGGGATGTGATTCCTGGCTCACACAGACACACTCCTGCTAGCTCTCAGCAAGCCTGTGCGCTAAAAAGAGTAGTGTCGCTGGGCAGCAGCACGGGCTACTCATGCCAAGTGCATCCCCTTGGGGTTCAGGCGGGTATGTACTCCGCATGGGTAGCCCGTGCTGCCGCTCACCGCTGCCCGCACTGCTACGGCTACGCTGGTATTCTTAGCACGCTAGCTTCACGAGAGCTAGCAGGAGTGTGTCTGAGAGAGCTGGGAAGCATACCCCTAGCTCAGAGTGGAGCCCGAGCGGGGGGGCCTAGGCCTCGTGCTGAATTTCACTGTGCTCTTTGGAAAGCTCTTTGAGACCCTCAGGTGAAAGTGCTGCTGTTGTTCTTGTGTGTGGCTGTAGTATAATTTCCCATTAGAGAGCATGGAAGTAGCTTGTGGACCATATTCTGCCACCATATCTATCTAGTGCTCTTATATGTTATCATAGCCTCTGAGCGCCTCACAGCCTGTAATGTATTTATCCTCACCGCCTGTGAGATAAGGTAATGTTGTTGTTCCCATTTTACAAATAGGGAACTGAGGCACAGAGCGGCTAAGGGCCAGACTTCTGAAGGTATTTAGGCACCTAAAGCTGCAGATAGGTGCCTACTGGGATTTCAGAAGCACCTAGATGCCTAAATGCTATTGATTTCAATGGGCGTTATGGGCCTAGGTGTTTTGAAGCTCCCACTGGGTGCCTATCTGCATCTTTAGGCACCTAAATACCTTTAAAAATTTGGCCCTAAGTGACTTGCTCAAGATCACACAAGGCAGAGCCAGGAATTGAACTGGGTCTCCTGATGCCTTAACATCTGCCATCACTGCTGTCTTCGCCCCGTACTCCCATTGAGTAGCACAGTGCTCCAGGAGTCACCCCAGTGAAGTACAGTCCTACTCCATGTGAACAAGGCTTGCAGAATCTGAACCTATGTCTGCTCACATCTCTGTGGCCATTTACAAAGTCACCGTGGGGACTGGGATGCCCACTTCCCATTAGGAATTAATGGGAATTGGGCATCTAGATCCTTTAGGCTTTGAAATTCCTACCCTAAAAGACCCATGAAACAATGCTCTCCTCTTTTTGCTGCCAGTGTTACTCTTTAAACCAGTTTTATTTTTCATTCTTTCTTCAAGTTGAGGCTCATCGAGATTCGAGTCATGAACGTACCCTGCTGTGTTGGCTCAGCCAGGGTCTGTGCAGCTTCCAGCCTTTTCTTCCCTATCAATGTTTCAGACCTGCTGCCACTAATCTTTCTGCAGCTGCTGAGGGGAGGGGAGAGAGATCCTTCATTGGCTTCATTTTCTTCTAATAATGTACATTCAGAAACGTCCGGGCAGCAACAGGGCCATTGACAATATGGCTGATTACGCGACATCACTATTTTAATTAGAATGAAAGACAAAGAGGGAGAGCAATCAAAGATTTTGCACGCAGGGAAGGAATTGATTTATAAAGCAATCAATCTGCTGGCTCAGGCAGAATTTTTCATTTTTTTTTAAGAGACGTTCTAGCCTGTTTTGCTAAATCAAGCAGTTTGTGCAAAAATTCTCTTCGCTGCACTTGATTTCGGAGAACAAACAAAGGGCAAAATCTCTTCTCAGTTAAATTCTGCACAGTATCTTATTGAATAAGCTACAGAACCTGAACCCCTTTCCCCCCAGTAGGCCAGGGTTCAGGTACATCGGTGGGGCAATGCTGGAAAATGTTCCCTGTGTCGTGAGCTACGTAGAGTATGTCTACAGCGCAGCTGAGAGCGAGTTTCCCAGCCTGGGTGGAGACACTTGTGCTAGTGGGGATCAAGCTGGCTAGCGTGCTAAAAATAGCACTGTGGACATGCTGGCTCAGGTTCTCAAGCCCATCCTACCCGCTAGGCTTGAAAGCCTCAACTGCAATATTTGTAGCACAGTACTTCAAGTCCTGGTAGTGTGAGTCTACCTGGGACCTGGGAGGCTTGCTTGCAGCCACAGTGTACACATACCCACAGAGGACTTCATTTCCTGTGGCTCTCAATCTAGTTCCTTTCAGCTACACTAAGGGCTGGTCTACACTAGAAAATTAGATCAACCCAGCTACGTTGCTCAGGGATCTGACGTGGTTAAACCGACCTAAATCTCCGCGTAGACAGTGCTAGGTGGATGGAGGAATGCTACAGCTGTGCCACTCTGGCGTTTTAAGCATAGACATAGGCTAAATTCTCTAGCAGTGAAATTCATCCTTATTTTGAGGACTGCATGGCACTGAAGTGGACCCTCTGCTGACCCTCTTCACATGGGGTGAATTTCACCCTAAAAGCAGTAAGAAAATCAACCAATAATGAATTTCATGTTCTGTATGTATATATATCTCCTTACTATATGTTCCATTCTATGCATCTGAAGAAGTGGGCTGTAGCCCACGAACGCTTATGCTTAAATAAATGTGTTAGTCTCTAAGGTGCCACAAGTACTCCTGTTCTTTTTGCGAATACAGACTAACACGGTTGCTACTCTGCAACCAATAATTGTGATTCTTACTAGTCTTCATGTCTGTAGGCTCTATCATTAGTAAGCATGTCATTTATTGTAGACCCAAACTTCCCGGAGTCTCACAAACCTGGTGTCGTCTATCTGTTTACAATATGCCCTGTAGATCAGTGGCACCTGGGAAGCTGCATCTTGAAAATGTTGTGCAAGTTAAAGTGAATCCCACGTCTTTTCAAACATCCTCATCTGCTCTTCTTCGCTGCCTCCTCACTTTGGGGCCTTGACATTCATTCTAACGTTTACGCATCTGGGCCTTGACAAGTTGCCAGCTGTCCTTATGTTCTAGCTGGCCTCCAGCCATTCAGTGCTAAACTACTCTTCCAAACCCTGTTCACCTCTAAACTAAACCAGAGATTTGGCTTGAGATATCTGCACATGTCAAGGATTTTTATATTATTGTGTCCGAACAAGTATGATGAATGGTACCTTGTTCTCTGCAACTCTGCCTGTTAATGAAATTCCTCTAATAATGGGCATCAGCCATTGCTAGTTTATTTACGTTGCTGCTTTCCATAGCAGTCAAAGTGACTGTATTTCTGAGTCAAGAAACAGCAACTGAAAATAACTGACTTGCACATGATTATTGATCGGCTGGTGAAAAAATTCAGTCTGTTACACTAATTTAAGAGAATCAGATGCACTTAGAGAGGAAGGACAGGCTTGTGGATAAGTAACGGCAGTGGGAGTCAGGGGAACTGAATTTAATTCCTTGTTGTCACAGACTTCCCATGTGACTCTGGGCAGGTCATTTAATCTGTACCAGTCCCCCCTCTGTAAAATGAGGGTGGTAATACTTCCTTTGTCTTGCCTCTTTAGATTTTAAGATCTCCAACGCAGGGGTTTTCTCTTAGGCCTTGGCTACCCTACAAATGCTTTGCTGGTATAGCTATACTAGCAAAGACCCCTAGTGTAGACGCTCTGTGTGGCATCAAGAAGTTTTTAGCTAAACCACCACTCTGAACAACACTATTTAGGCACATAGCAGCACACTTCTGTCAACATAGTTATGTCTACCAGGAGTTTTGCTAGCAGAGTGATGTTGGCAAGGGGGTGTGGTTTTTTCACACCCGTGATCGACTTAGCTGTGCCAACAAAGCTTTGTAGTGTAGACCTGGCCTTACTGTGTGTTTTGTATAGTACCTAGCAGATCTCTGTTGGTGGAGCCCAGATGCTACCCTCAGACAAATAAAAATACTTAGGCCCCATCTTGAATTTACCCTGAAATGGGGTAAAGTGCTCAGTGGTAAAACAATGAATGAAACTGCATCACTGTTGCTCACCTTTTGAGGAACTAAGTGAAATGTAATTGTGAACTCTGCAAAGTTTTGATTGCTCCAGTGAAATTGATAATGGCAGGCATCCAAGCTTGCTGGCTAATGGGGAAGTTGTGGCACTCATCAACTCGGAAAGTGTGAACAGCAGCAGGGGTCAGATGAGGACAGATTATTATGCATCTCTGAAACCCTGGCCAGACTTCTTGTCTCATCCCTGTGTGCACTAGTGCATAATCCTTGTGACCTACTTATATATTTTTTTCACAGCAGTTGTATTTTTAAATACTTTCTCGAGGTGGCCAGTTACAGATGCAATTGCTAATTGGAAAGCCATCTAGCTAATGGATGACTGCAGGGGCAAAGTTCAACACCATACATTAAGGACCTGATCCTGCAAAGTGCTGAGCATATCCTGAGAGATGGTGAATGCCCAACATCCAGTGGGAGGCCTTTAGAGCTTCACAGGATCAGGCTGTAAGAGAGGAAGCGGCTGTAAAAAGTGCTAATGGTACTTTCC
Organism: Terrapene triunguis; assembly: GCF_002925995.2. Taxonomy (NCBI): domain Eukaryota; kingdom Metazoa; phylum Chordata; order Testudines; family Emydidae; genus Terrapene; species Terrapene triunguis. The sequence continues at coordinate 9,418,708 of NW_020664543.1, read as the reverse complement.
ACTAGCAGTGGGGAAATGGTGTATAAGATGAAAACTGCAAGCCAAATCCTGCCCCCAAATCCCAGAAAGCCATCTTAATGAGCCCTTTGAGGATTCCGCAATAAGAGATTGTGAGATTTAACAATCATGGGCTACACTTAGCGGATCAGTATATGAGATGCTCCCGGCAGTCAAGATTATATATCAGAGCACGTTGAGTCTTTTGGAGATTGGGGAAAGATTTGCTTGTAACCTCAGAGGCTGCAACAATAGAAATTAACAAAAATGATGTGAGTAAAGATTCTCCATCAGCGGCTGGGACAGCCACTGAAGAGCTGGTCCCAAATGCGAGTCCATTTTCATTCCTTCATCTGGCTGATTTGCTTCTATTTTTTCCACAATTAATTAGACAATTTTCCACCCAGCACCTCCTCCACCACCATGTTGTCTTCTGGGAGAGCACTACTTAAACAGGGCCAGATGATCATAGGATTAAGCCTTGTCTACCCTAGAAAATTGTACTGCTTTAACTACTCCGGTATAGTTAAAATGGTACAACCTCCAAGGCTGGATGCAATGATATCTGTATAAAGGTTCTTTACAACAGGTGGGCTATTCCCGTATGGGAAAGGAAATAGCTATACCAGTATAAAACAGCTTTATAGTGGTATAAATCCATGCTGGGGGCTCTATCAGTATAACTACATAAGTAAAAAATCACCTGGTATAAAAACTGTGTAGACCAGGCCTACAGGTCTCCAAATCTGGCTCAGAATACACATCTGACTCCCACAGTTCAGACCCTCCACCACAATACAAGACTAGCATGACCTTGTAAACAGTAAAAGGAGCTGGAGTGTATTTGGCTTTCCTCTACTTGCCTTTCTCCATTATCCATCTCTGAAGTGATAAAGGGCTCAAGCTATTGACCGGGTAAGTGCTTGGAGTGGCTTCTTTGTGTTTAAGCCACAAAAGGAAGAAATATTTTTCAACTTCCACTGTCAGCAGTTAGCTTTGCAGTGTTTCTGAGCCTAGAAGTGAGGAGCAGTGAGATGGAGGTGGTACAAATTATGAAGGGCCATCAAGAGTGTGCAGTGAAAGAAAGAAAATCAGCCTAATTCGGGATAAACTTTAATTGGCAGGAAAAGACCCAGCAAAAGTTTCTGCTAATAAGTGCTGAAAATAAGAAGACATGATTTGTGATATATTGGACACGACGGTAATTTTTAAAGCCAATGTGAAGTACGTGCAAATCTCCTCTGGCTTTGGGTTTCATTGCAAAACTCACACCAGGTTCATTGCAAAGGTTGTTGGGATTCACAAGCTTGTAAAGCAAACATGGGTCCTTTTCTGAGGGAACTGTGGCCAATGTATGGGTCTGTGTCAAAAGCTGTCAAAATGTACAGGTGCGACTCATCAGGGTTGAGTGGATTCTAACTTCAAAGCAAAATTTGGAGTCTCTGAATCCGCACACATGGGAGACCAAGAAAATCCTCATTTGAAAATCTGCAGACTCAAACCACTGCTAATTTGCAGTGATGGGCAGACTTCAAAAGGTTCCCCATATCTGCCCTATCCAGACTTCTTTAGCAATGAATGGGGCTGCAAATCAACAGAAGAGCCCAGTCCAAAATCGTCAGAGTCAATTGGAAGACCCCAGTTGATTTCACGAGGTGTTGGATCAGACCCAAGGACAAGATTTCTTCCAAGTTTCACCTGGACTTCCAACACTGCAGGTTCAGTCCTCGTTTTTGTGGGGGGCTTCATTGAGAACAGAATCAGACCTTGTAAGAACAGCCAATCTGAGGATATTTGAATCTTTCTTCTTCCAGTCCAGGATGGAACCAGGCAGCACAGAGATGCGCCAATACATTTTTTGAAAAGTTGGCTAACGCTTTTTTAAAAAAAATCTCTTTATACAATAATATTTTACCCCTAAATCTTTTTGCCCTAGTGGTATTCACTGTCCTCTTTATGCCATTTATTTCCCCCTGTTTGTAAACTATAATCCGCTGCTATGGGTTGTTTTAGCTATTTGCAAGGCACCATGTTTAATCCCAAATTGAAAACTCTTTGTGAGCTGAGACCTCAGTTTCATGTGGTGACTAACTTAGATGTGCAAAGAGATCAAGGTGGCTTTTTATTTACAAGTAGTTAACACAATCTATTGTGTTTGATTTAATTGCCTTTTGTGTGTGCCTTTATATCTCAGACTGGGAAGGAGCAAAATCCGGGAGTAAGATATCCTGTTAAATAGCATGGCTTTGCTGTAGCACCAGAAGAAACTCAAACTATAGTACAGCTATAGTGCTTTCTGACAGCCATTGAGTAGCCAGATTGAAGTCTTTTTGCAATACAATGTCAGTCTACAAAAGGAGCATTACACTGAACTGGCCCTGCTAGACTAAAGTAGCTGATTGCAGATGGTTCACAGTGACTCTGTGGTACATAGCGAACTCACTGGTTTTTTGTTGTTACTGAAATCGTATTAAAGCAATGCATGCCTATATAATACTATGTACAAACAAGAATATGTAGAAATACCATTAGGGAATTGTGCAGGGATAAAAAACCATACGCTAAGGTCCATCAGCAATATTGCAACCTCAAGCATTCAAAAAGCAAGAGTCTTGCCCCCAAAAATCATGAGATTGGCTTAAAAAACCATGAGAGATTAAAAAAAAATACATTTTAGGTTCTTCTTAATTACTCTGCTTTTTGAGCCTGTAGAATGAACAGTTTCAAGCTCTTCTCTGCAACCATGAAGACTAGAAACTTAGCTTTGTTTGTCTAATTTGTTTGTTTAAATTTCTCATTTAATCACAAGCTTCCAAGAGCTGGAGCTTTATAAAAACCACAAAATGAGACTCTCAGTAAAATCACGGAGAGTTGGCAACACTACCTCAGACACCAATTATGCAAATTCAACCGCGCTAGCCCAGTTAGGCCAACTCTGCAAACCCTGCAGGGTTTCATTCTCATTTATACTATCACTCTTATACACTGCCGCATAAAAGTAAATGACATTTTTCATCCACCATAAGGCCCCTTTGCGCTGCTAGCGCTGGGGTATGTATGAGAATTTGCAAACTGACTCCTGCAGTTCTGTTTGTAGTGACTGAAAGAGAACCAGCACCAACAAGTTTGCTTTAAGATTCCCATTTGGATTCCCAAGAAATCCTCACACATCTCTCCTTTCTGGTTGCGGCTAGTGTGGCTCCCTGCAGAAACCCTCCAAGTGAAGGTAGCTGGAAGTTGAGTTGGGTGGGAAATGGTTTTCCCTTACTACAAAAGTTTCTGAGAATTCAAAAATTTTTCCGTCCTGAACCGGCATGAAAATTCAAAATCTTGAAAATTTTCTCCAACTGATCATCTAAAGAAAAAAAAATTAGATCAAAATATTTTGTTTTGATCATTGTAAAATGTTTGTTTGTTGCAATTTCAAACTTTATTTTTTAACTTCCTAAAGTATAAATTTAACTAAAATTTCAAAAACAAAATCTTGTTTTGAATCGAAAAACAAAACATTGGTTTGAAAATGTCAAAAAGGGATGTTCTGACAAGTTCAAAGCATTTTATTAAAAAATGTGTGAATTAGGAAATGTGTTGAAACTGATCCTTTCTCGCAAACAGTTTAGGTTGCAACAAATTATAAGGTCTGGCCCCTGCGTACTCCCCAAAACATCTAAGGGCTAGATGGTACCACTTTGTAAAATTAATCCCTCGAGTCAGGGATACTGCCCCTTATCAAGTGATGGGATATTTTGCTTTGGAACCTAGACCTAGTCTTGTGACCAGGGGAGGGGAATCTGTTTCATTCCAACACTCCTGTATGTCAGACCCTTATTATGGTCTCTTTACTATCCCTGTTGAGGTCCAGCTCTGCACAGTTGCAGCACTCACCTTTGTACTCCGGGAACCCTTCAGCCTTTTCTTTCTTTTTTAATGTGGTAGCACCTCTGCTTAATGGAAAGGATGGAGTCCTGAGATAGGCTGGAGGATGGGCAGCTCTTGAGCAAACAGCTTTTTTGTAATATAATATGTGCACTATAATTAGTAAAATGTTTAGAATCCCCTCTCTCCTCCCATTCTACAGGCACATGCAGGATGGTGATGAATAACCAATGATGAGGCTTCTCTGCTAGCTATTTAGATGGTCAAGGATAGCACTCTGGTCGGGGATGCAGGAGACCTGGATTCTATTCCCAGCAGTGCTGTTGGGCGACCTTGGGGAAGTCCTTCACCTTCCCGTGCCTCAGTTTTCACATCTGTAAAATGGGGATAATGATACTGCCCGCCTTTGTAAAGCACTTTGAGAGCTACAGAGAAAAGAGCTATGTAAGAGTTAGGTGTTATTTAGAGAAACGTGTGAAAAAGCCGTAACATTTCAAATCATACAGGCACATCATTTGGAAATGTTACAGCCAACTACAGTTATTCCTTTTCTAGGTTAGAAATGTCAAAGCTAAGAGGTGGTTGTAGCTGCCATTATCTGCCAGCAAAGAAACAGAAGGAAATGGCTTGATAAAACCATACTGTTTTGTTAGGCAAATTTCCCTGTGCAAGGCTAAAAGATTGCTGCATGTTGATGCTATTCCAAAGATTTAGGTTTAAAAAAAAACAGGAGATGAGGAGCTAATTTACCTTCTCAGAGCTTCTGAAAGATTCATGAAAAATATGATTTTAAGAGAGTTACATTTTCAATCAAGCTCAGTTTATAAAGGTATAATCTCAGAGTCTGATCCTGCCACTGTAGCAAACTTCCAGATTACTGAGTTATTAGCAGCTGTAATATTTACTTATATTGGGGTACCACCTAGAATCCCCAGCTGAGATCGGAGTCCCATTGTGCCCTCACCATACAACAGCATAGTCAGAGCAGTCCCCATCTCCAAGAGTTTACAATCTATATAGACAAAGGAAGAATTATTGTCCCCATTTTACAGATGATGAACTGAGGCACAGAGGGATTCGGTGATTTGCCCAAGGTCCCACAGGAAGTCTGTGGCAGAGCTGGGAGTTGACTCTATCTCCTGAGACACACAAGGCAGTCAATGCCTTAACCACAAGCGCACTACAAGCTCTTTGGGACAGGGCCTGTCATTCGTTATGTGTTTGTACAGGGCCTAGCAGAACAGGGACCTGAACTGGTTGTGGCCTTTAGGCATTACCACAAAATAAATTTTTAAATAATAAGAAAATTGCAGAATTGGGAAGGGACAATAGATGCTAAGGAAGTTGGACAGGACTTTTTAAGGAGGACTGATCAAAATTTTTCCAGTGGAACAGTTTTCCTCCAGAAAAAGCTGATTCAACTAAATTGAAATGTTCTGCGAGAGCATCTCCACTTGGTTGAAACTTTTGACGAAAGACTATGTGGTGAGCTGCCAGGCTCCCAGGCTTCACCCAGGCTGTCAGCCTCCCTGGTTCCCCCACAACCTGCCTGGGAGTCCAGGGGACATATTTCATTTTGGAAACACCAAAACGTTCCCGCAACTGGTTCAATGTTTCTCAAATGAAATACTGCAGGATTTCAGTTTGGTGAAAAATGTCCACGTTTTGGCTGTGTCTTCCCATTTGGAATGAAAAAAATTCCAGAAATCTCAAGTGTTTTCACAGGGCAGAAATTCTGTTTCTCGGCCAGCTCTTCTCTTGAGTCACTTAACATGCACACTTCTGTGGTGCAGGACATTTCCCTACTATGCTATCATGTTTTCGCATGCCGCTGTGAGAAATATAGAACAGAGCAGGTCATCAGGATGGCAGAGAGAGATTCAGCTCTTGAAGATGGCCCTCTTCGACTTGATTGAGGAAGTGCCAGCCGTAAGACAGCATGATTATCTTCCCAGCAGTAAAATGAACTCGGCTGGCATGAACAACAGCGTTGACAAAAGTCATTCATTCCACCTGCCCCACCAGAGAGTGAGTCCTCTGATGATAGAACTCCTGTGCAAGGGAAAGGGGATGAATAACCAGAGAGACCTCTGTGGGAGAGGACCTGGGGCTGACAGCCCGAGCCCCAGCTGCTCTGGGGGCTGACAGCCCAAGCCCTGCCACCGTCAGCCACAGGTGGCTGATGGTTCGGTTAATACGGAGAGCCAGATAATAGAGGCTTAGATAAACAGGTTCTACTGTATATCAATAAAGCATTGTGTTCAACTGATACCTATATATATTGTGGTTAGTGAAACTAAAGTTCGATGTTTCATGTTAATCACAGAAAAACATGGATTTTTATGGGGGGTTTTATCAGAGAATTTTGGGGGGGTTATCATGGAAAACTTAGGATCCCTGATCATAAGTAGTCCCACTAAAGTCAATGGAACTATTCATGGGAGTAAAGTTGAGCACATGTGTAAGTGTTTGCAGGATCGGGGCTTCCTTGCTAATGGAGGGTAAGGGATGAAAAAAGAATGAATGAAGTTGGTTTTTAAGGTATTCATGCTTATTTTGGTGTAAGTTATGAGGCTGATTAAACTTTAATCACCCAAGGGCTCAACCTCACTGTAAATGCAATAAATTACATAGTATTCAGTGAACAGTACTCAAAACAGGCCGAGAAAAGTGGAGAACTCCCTTGTTTCTGCAAAGATTCTACAGGAAGCGTATGATATTGTAAAAATCAGCACTACAAAACAGGTGTGATCACACCCTTTTGCCCTGCGTTTCCTGGAACAGATGGCCTTCTATATCACTCTTTAAGGGAACGCATCATTTTTTTTCCTAACTCAAGTATTAAATGAATAATACTTTTATTAAAAACTCAGGAGTTGAGTCCCTGCTGGGAAAAAGTGTTTAGATCCTTGATTTTGTGCTCCCTTTGAATGACATGGAGAGAAAAAGCATGTTCATACTCTTTGGTATTTATTTAGGCCTTACTCCAGGAATTCATTTTAAAATATCTGCAGGTGTATCCTGCTTCATACAGATCACTACAGCACTAACGAGAGAATCAGATGAATATCTGCCATGAAAACACTAATCTGTGAAATGTTTCAGAGTGGTAGCCATGTTAGTCTGTATCAGCAATAAGAACAAGGAGTACTTGTGGCACCTTAGTAAGGGCTGGTCTATACTGGGGGGGGGATCGATCTAAGATACGCAACTTCAGAGTATCTTAGATCGATTTACCTGGGGTCCACACGGCACGGGATTGACGGCCGCGGCTCCCCGTCGACTCCACTACCGCCGCTCGTTACAGAGTCGACGGGGAGCGCGTTCGGGGATCGATATATCGCGTCTTAACGAGACACAATATATCGATCCCCGATAAATCGATCGCTTCCCGCCGATACGGTGGGTAGTCTGGACGTACCCTTAGAGACTAACAAATGTATTTGGACATAAGCTTGCGTGGGCTGTGGGTTTTAGCCCACGAAAGCTTATGCCCAAATAAATTTGTTAATCTGTTAAATGTGTTTGATGACTTCCCTCCGTCCAGTTCCTGGGCAACACCCGCACTGGCAAAATTAAGACCCATAATTCACCGTTGTGGTAGTTCTACCAGCAGTAGCAACATCGGAGGCTGTAGTGTAGGCTTGGATATTTTTACCATCATGTCATCTAACCTGTTCGGAGCAGATCTAGATAATAATGTGGTAAAAAGGAGTGAGCCCTCTCTACCCTTTAACCCTTGTGCCCCCACCACTGCTATTATGGGGTAAGCTGCACACCTGTTGAATTATAGAGCCTACTTTTCCTAGCATAGACAAGATCCAGGTGTTCAAGCCTCCTCCATCCACATCATCTGGCCAGTAAGGGTGAGTTTCAGCAGACACTGATGTACATAGCTAATTGGGACTATAAGCAAAGGCTTCACCATGGAATATTAGCAAAAAGAACAGGAGTACTTGTGGCACCTTAGAGACTAACAAATTTATTAGAGCATAAGCTTTCGTGGGCTACAACCCACTTCTTCGGATGCCCACGAAAGCTTATGCTCTAATAAATTTGTTAGTCTCTAAGGTGCCACAAGTACTCCTGTTCTTTTTGCGGATACAGACTAACACGGCTGCTACTCTGAAACATGGAATATTATTTGCTGATATGCAAATAAATGAAACTCTCTGCAGCACTGACAAAAGCCAAGCATCCACTGTTGTTGAAGTATTTTGAAGCAACTTTCCCCATCAGTGAAATACAAGTCAGCTGCATGAAAAATGTGTTTCTGTTGAGCCCCCGGATTAGCTAGGGCTGAACTGTGTGCCTCATTTGCCTAATGGCATGTGCACCAGTGGGGAGCTTACACTGCTACAGGCTGTTGGCTGAATGTTAACTACCTTATGGCAAAACAGATGATTTCTCTTTCCAGTGCTGGAAATGCACCAACCTTCAGAAACTCTGACGCAACAAATAAGAACAGCTCATGAAATGTTGGCACCGTTGATTTTTAGCCTAGACCTGATTCTGTCTCAGACCTGAGCCATGAAACCTAATGTGGATTCAGACTCTGATACCACCACCTTTGTGATCTATCTCTAAGCAGTGATGGATAGAGGGTACATGGATAAAATCCACTTGTTTCGTATGTAAACACTGAAGAACAGAAAGTGGAGACCATGATATAATTCCAGAGAGAAAACGCTGCATTAAATGCTTCAAATTGGCAAAAGCAATGCACGAGTTTGCTTTACTTGAATCAAAGAAAGTTACCCAGTTGATAACTCTCCATGTGATACCTCTTCTGAGGTTTAGAACTCATCCTGTCCTCCTGTTCAAAAGGGCATTTGATTAAGAATGCCTTGACCAGGCTAAGAATCTGAACACTTAGATTCTGCCATTGGTTTCTTGGCAACAATGCACAGTTGAGAGCCCTCATCAGCACAGATAGACACAGAGCATGTCCCAGGTCAGGTTTCAGACCCTATTTGTTCTTAGCCAAGAAAGAAAACTTATCTGCTATTAAGAAGGACAGCACCTTTCAGGGAATTTGCAGTTCATTAAAGAACCCTATGCATTCTTTACGAGGTAAGTGCAACTTTTAAGGTTTAAGTTAATACGGGGCATATTTTCTTCCCCAGAAAGTCTGTTGTGTTGTATAAATTGTAGATCAGGTCTACTTTAAATCAATGCTGCGTATGATGATTTAAACATGAGAAGCATGGTTTTCAGTGTTTATCTGTGTGTCTGTGCTTTGCAGAACCACCCAGACTGAAATGGATGAATCTTATAAAAACCTTTCTACAACAAATAGCGCAGATCTGTCTCTCTTTCTCTCTGCTCTCTCCCACCCCCACACGCCCGACACATTTTGTCAAATTTTCCCTTTCAAAGGAAATTGAGCTAGTTGCATTGTAGATTTCGTGCCACCTCCATCAAAGCTTTTCAGCATAAGCGTGATTGGGACCTGAACAATCTCCATGAAGTTTTGAACTCCCTTTGTGAGTTGCTTGTGAATCTGCTCCTTGTACTTCTGAAGCAACGGGGTGGCTTAGCATTGAGGCAGCCAAAGAGATATTTCCATTGCATGTATGCCAAAGATGGAAGGCATAATAAAGAAGTGTGTTATGAATCTGGGATACTGATTTAGGGGGGTGTTTATTTCATAACAAAAGTGTTCATATTTTCTAACCGTAAAATAACGAGGAAACAGGATATACACAACCATCTCTCAAAACTTCAATGATTTTCTACATTCTTTGCTTTTCTAACCCTTTTCATAGAGTAAAAAGTGATTGTTTTACTATAGATCGCTTACATTACTCACAGAACAGAGTGGAAGGGTGCTAGCGTAGCTTAGGAACTGGGCTAAGATTCAGGAGATCTGGGTTTCATTCCTGGCTCTGCCACAGCCTTCCTCTGTGATCATGAGCAAGGCATCTAATCTCTGTGCCTCAGTCCTCCATCTGTACAATAAGTATAACACGTCCTTTCTCCCACCATTTGTCTAGAGATTTTCTGATCTACGGACTGTCTCTTACTATAGGTCTTTACAGTGCCTAGCACAATGGGGACCTGAGTTCTGCTGGGATCTCTAGCTGCTGCGATAATACAAACTATTAGTTGTAATTAGTGCAAATTTTAAACGATGCATGCATGAGACACATGGCGCACGCATGGCATATTCTGTAAAATAATATACTTGTATCTGGCATATACTGATGTTAAACTGAGTATTTAAAACAAAGACATAGTAACGATCTGTGCCCACTGGCTTCCATCGGCGAGTTAATCACACTCCATTTAAGCACTGAATGCATTAGCATGATCAGTCGGTGATTTGTGTTGTCTGTGCTGTGGTTCTTTTACAGTTCAGTTGCCCAAAACTACCTCCTTATCGGGGCAGCTGTGCCACAAGGCAGAAAGAGACATTGCTCGGGTTTCATATGGGATTATGCTCATTCAGCTCTCTGAAAGACAAGTCTATTTACTTTGGATTCTCTGATGTGCGGGGGCCATTTAATGCTACCCTTACACATGGCGAGTAGTACTTTATTCTGCAACTAGACACGTTGGAATAAATGGAGTTACTCGCCCAGTGAAGGACTATTGAGTGTGATGAAGGGAGTCAGAATCCAGCCATTAGGCTGTATCCAACATTGCATTAGAAGAGAATGAAGTTGGGACTCGGTGTATTGGTGCAGCCTGGCACTTTGATCTGTAGTTCTTAAAATGCCTTTTGGGCAGGGGAAGGAGGAGAGGGAGTAGGGCATCTTTCCTATTCGTATTAAAGGGACTTATGCACATGAGTCCAGAGAAGAATCACCTCTTTGATTCTAGTAGAAGGTTAGAAAAGTGGATAGAGATATTGCTGGCTCGGACACTTGCTTTTTTTGTTACTGGTCTAAATGGATCTGTAGTGCCTGCTGGGATCTATCGTCCTTGAATAACAGCTAGAGCACAAGGAAATGAGACCCATTGGTTAGTGATGCCTTCTGCGGATGGCCCCTTTGCAGTGTAGTGTATTCCCAGTACCGAACACTCTAAAATCTTTCCAGTCAAGAGGTGACAAGGACACAAACCGACCACACTCATGTCCACGGTCGATGCCATTTTGGAAATACTGGGCCCGGTGTAAGTCTGCACAGCTCCGGTGAAGGCAGTTGTGCTGGGCCAATGGATAGCAGCTGAGGACTGAGCCCTTGCTTTTTGGAACAGAGTGCAGAACATCTTTGCCCAATATCAGCTGTTTTCATTTGTTCCCGTAAGGAGTGAGCTGAGCTCTGTGTCCCTAGTTCAAGGGGATTCCTTGAATGACACACATAGATGATTGTACGAGATGGGACTATCTGGGCCTTCTGATCCAAGCTCTCATCAAGGAGAAAGAGTTCTGTGCTCTGCGCTTCATAGCCTTATCTCACGCCCATTTGAATGCCTCTGCATTTCCTATAGCTACTCCAATAGGCAAACGTCCACTGCCCGCTTGTTCTCATGCTGTTAGGGCCTGATCCAAAACCCACCGAAGTCCCTGGGACTCTGTCCATTGATGTCAGTAGCTTTTAGGATGGGCACTTAGGCAGGTTTTCCTTTTTGTCTTTACACCCAAGTTAAAATTGTTCTTTTGAGCCATCCTGCTGAGTTGCTTGGCACCAGCATCCACAGGACTCTCATCTGAATGTCAACCGGCAGAGGACAACCCCCATGAGACGGGCTGACAGCCGGCAACTAGCACACAGACTCAAGGAGCACAAACCTATTGCATGTTTATCATCTTCCACTTGTTGTCATTCCCTGGGGGCAACTTCTCCAACAACCCAACTTGCCTTATGTCCTCCATCAAGTCCAGCATGCTCACACCTCAAATCAATTGCAATTCTCAATCCAAGGAGCAGCCTGGAAGGCTGCAGAAGAGCTCAGTGGCCATGATCCCACTGTGGGGGTACGTGAAGTTTAACCCAAGTAATCTGTAGATGCAAACTGTGTTGTTTATAGCTGATAGATGTTGGTCCCTGATGAATTGTCCCACTGCGGTGATTAATAGTGAATAGCTCTGGAAAACCCTCAGAAGAATAAACTGCCTCCCTCTTCCAACCTGGCACAATTGTCCCAAATCTCAGCTTCCTGCGAGCCTGTTTAGGGAATAACATGATGCCTCTTTAGCAAAAAGGGAGGTGGGGGTGGGTGGTGCTGGCATGTTTGTTTCAAACATGGACTAACTGTGGGCTGCTTTAGCGTTTCATTTTTATTTTTCCCCTTCCCTTTAATATTTAAAAGGGCTCTCCGAGAAGAATGTGCACAAGGCACTCAGCACCTCTCTCTTTCTGTTGTTAACTTCATGCCTCAGTCAACATGCTCATGCTTGTGAAATAAAGCATCCCCCTCTCCCCCCTTGGTCAGCTCCAGCTTGGACCAGTCTGCTGAATATTTAGACCTCTCTCTTCCTACCCTGCTTTCTTTCTTCCTTGCTTCTTTTCTTCCTCCTGTTCTCCAGCGAGACTGCCACCTAATTAGGTCACTGATTGTTTCAGACTAAAAACCTTTCAGGAGGTTTTTCAGGAGCTGTTTTTGTTACTCACAGCCACTTGTTCTGCTTCTCTAGCTTTGCTGCTATATGGTTCTCTTGTCGGTTTTAAACACTGAAATATTACTTATTCATGTGGTTGAGGTTGTCAAAGAAACGTGAGCTCCAGAGAAAGCTGCTGCTGACTCCTCAGGGAGATCCCAGAGAAACACCGTACTTAGAGGGAATTCGGCTTTTCTGATTCTGCCTTTCCTAGCTGTTCATCAGCAGGGACGTTTGCGGGAGATGAGGATTTGGTGGCTCAGCATTCTAACAGCTGCTGCTGCTGTTCCTCACCTGAAGCCAGAATCCTTTCTGAGTGTGGTATCTTTGTTATCACCAAAGCAGCCCCCATAGAACTACCTGCAAGGGAAAGTGGCATGCAGACCGATGAGTAAAGAGATCAGAATTTGGCCCTTAGATAACATAAATCAGAAGCCAAAGCCCTGGTTTTGGGACTCCAAAACTTTGGACTAGTTCATGTGCAAATCTGGATCCAGACTCCAGGCTGCTGCCTAAGGGCCTGAGTCTGTGTCCTTTGCTCATGTTGAGTGGTACCTCACTCCACAAGTATCTCTATTGAAATCAAAAGGACGACTCTCAGAGTAATCTACCGTTCAATGTCAATAAGGGTGGGGGAATTGGGCACTATCTCTGTAATAGGACAATATGAATTGCCAGACTAGATCAGACCCGAGATCCTCTAGTCCAATATCCTGTCTCTGAGAGTAGCCAGTACCAGATGCTTCAGAGGAAGTTATAAGAACCCAGCAATAGGCAGCCGAGGGATAATGTCCACCCCCCTCATGGGTCTCATCCTGCTCTCTAACCGAGATTGGTTTAAACCCTGAAGCAAGCAGTTTAATGTTCCATCCAAAATGGTTGTTGTAACTAACTATAACAGCTCTGAATCAGGGGGGCTGGAACAGTTTATATAGTGGGGGTGCTGGCAACCATTAAACCAAACTGTAAACCCTGTATATGATGGAAACCACTTCAAGCCAGGGGGTGCGGTAGCACCCTCAGCACCTTAGTTCCAGCACCTATGCTGTGGATATACATGATATCCTTACATATATCCAGTCCCTTTTGGGGTCATGTTAAATTGTTGGCCTGTTTAAAAAAAAATCCCCAGTTTCCAACTCGCCCTGACTTTAAGGGCAATCAGATTCAGGAGGAAAGATTCAGCCTCTTACTGTAGCTTCACGGATTACAGTGGGACTAATTGCAGAGTTAGGGACTAACCAGTATGAGGAAGAGGGCAGAGTGTGACCCTAACAATTTGTTAAAAGAAACCTTTTCTTCTTTCATAATGATACTGTAAAGTGCTTTGAAATGTACTAATGAAAAAAGAGCCAAGTATTATTATTGTTTCAATCACTGAAATTGATATAATCAGTTTATACTATGCGTTAGCCATTAATACTCATCAATCTCAAGATAAAGGCTGCTTTCTGCCTCAATATACAACAACAAAAGGCATGCACTTGAAATACCAAGACTGGTCCTGTCTGGTCACTGACAGCGTTTCTATGAGAGGTCGTTCAGAGTTGTTTGTTCATTTATTTATTTTTGGATCAGCTGTGTACAAATGACAGGGCAGGCTGGGCTTTGGATTTGTTCAACAAGATGCTGATCTGTGGTGTTTGATCTTAGCGGCAGGCATGCTACCAAAGCATCCAGCTGCTATGACGCATAAGTGAGTTCCTAGCTTTAATCACGAGGGGATAAGTGTTTAGCATGGTACGCAGGGATCAGAAGCACAGACCAGGGTGCTCTGTGGCATTCTGCAACTTGAGAAATCTCCTTGGGCAACTGGGGGGCTACCTTGCTTTTTTATTTTATTTTTCTCTGTAACTTGCTAAACCTGTGGCTCAGTGGAGAATTTAAAGCCCCCGGAGAAATGAAAAACGAATGAGAAAATCAAAGCAAGCCCAGAAAGTGGAGCAAGGCAGGTTGAGAGGAGGGAGCTGATCAGCCCCATGCAGAGGGGCCACCCACTTGTGTGCCACAGAAATCCTCAAAACATCAGTGGTCCATAGGCCTTATGCCAAGGCTTTGCATGGGGTGAATTTCACCCTGGGCCCATGTTTGGTTCATATATATATTTTTTTTTTAACATTTAGGGATTTATCCCTCCCTCCTTAATCAGCCAAAACTCCCATTAAACACAATGGGAGTTTGAGTAAGTCAAGGATTGTAGGATCAGCCCTTATTTTGAGCTGGGGTCAGCTTGCAACACCGGTACCGTTCCAGAGGCTCTGCATGATGTTGAGCTCCGCTAGAAATAACAGCTATCCTGGTTTTAATTAGTTGCTGCGTCCTCAGTGATTCCGCAGTCCATCAGGACGTGGGGGCCCACTCTGTTCCTGTGGCAGCACCGAGAGCAGCAGGAGCAGGAATGGACCCCAGATCTTTACATGAGAAAGTGTCAGGTTACCAGCTGATTAAACAGACTCTTTCAGACCTGACACTGATGTGAAGCTGCTGAGGTGAAACTTGTAATCGGAGCATCACCGGGTTCACTTTCCACAGGGAGTGAGTTCCCATCAGCTGGGAGTGGCTGACTCTGGCCAAGAGGAACCCAAAGGAGAAAGGGCGGTAATATCTAGAAACGAAGAGCCCCGTGGCCTGATTCTCCTCTGACTCACCCCGTGGGCTGATAATCCAGCATGACAGCCCATTGCAGAAATATAGAGCAGGGCCAAAGCAAGCCTGTTGTGTAACTCCCCGCATAAACTACGGTGGCTCTGGTGGCTGAGGGAGAAATGCAGGCATTAGGCTGGTCTGTGGAGACCACTTGGAGGCTCTGAAATCTACAGTGTCCTGCTTTCTGGCCAAATGCCCAGGCCGTCTAAAATCATGTAAAATCCCTCATCTAAACTCCCATTGCCTTCAGTGGCAGTTTGCCCGAGGAGGGTCTGAGTGAAAACTGAGGATCTGGCTGCTGGGGCTTGATCCTGCACCACTGAAGTCAATGGGAGTGTTAACCTGCACTGCAGCAATGGCAGGATCCGGCCCTGATGGCGGAATTCACTCCTGTGCAGAAGGCCAGCACAAGGCCTATTGTCTATGCATCCCTTCTGTCCCTCTTAAGCCTTCAGGTCTTGCCCTGGCCCCCTGCACAAGGGTGAATTTCACCCTAAGTGAGGCAAAACCAGCTGATTGCATCTCATTTGCGTTCTGAACATCTCAGGATGAACAAAGGAGACACTCATTTCAAGCCAGGTTTGCACTGTATTTGCATCAGAAGCTGTCATCGTAGCAGAGAAACAATCATGCCGTTCAGGTTCCCTCTGCCTTCCTACCCCCACTGCCTTCTTCTCTTCTCCTGCTAACTACTGTGGTACAAATTATATTTGCCCTTCAGGCACAATGTGGGTTGTGAGTTGATATGACTAATGCTACGTGGACACCCCTAGCTGTGGAGGAGGATCCTAGAAAGCATAGCAAACACTGTAGTTGGTTACAGAGCTTGGAGGCAATAGGCCAAATGCATCCCCAGTGTAACTCCACTGATGAATTTGGTCCACTGAGTTATGTGCATAGTGCTGTCCAGGAGAAGAAGGGGGACCTTAATTAACTACCTAGTGCTGCATCCCATACTCATTGAAGCCCAGGGCTGAAGGACCAGGCTGCAAGCTAAGGACACTGAGAAGTGTGGCCTGGAGCAGGTGTAGTGAGCATCATGGCTGGGGGCAGTGGGGATAGCAGACATGGTGTGAAGAGAACACTTCCTAGCAGGCAATGAGGTAGAAAGAGGAGTTTTGGTAGAAAGTCACTGGGGGAATCAGCGAGCAAGAAAGGATCTTCAGGGCCAGGGACCATGAGACAGCCCAGCTGATGGCAGGACAGACTGCACACATTGCACAAGGCTATTCAGGAGCCCATGGACTTGTGATGCAGGGAATTCACCAGAGGGAAGGGTACAGGGGAGTTAAATCCTGGCAATTGGAACAAAACTTCGGGGACCTCTATGCTTGGCTAGTCTGTCACTGTTTGTAGGCCCATCTATCTGGTATCAAGAGGGCAGAGAGGGAAACAGTTATAAGCTATCTGGGCGACACTTGGTCTGTTTCCTCCTGTCCTTGTACCTGTGTAGCTGTAGCCAAACTGCTATAATGTAGAGGGACATTACTTTAATATAAGGGGCAGATAGCAGCTGTCCCTTGTGCAGGTGCAGATGGGGAAGGGTACTCACACCCCCTGCACTGGGATTGATCAGTCTCGATTTTACCATCTCCATTCTCCTGAGCACAGTAACTGCTTCTTTCTAGTGCCCTGGAGCATGTCACTCTAAAAGGGGGTAGGAGGTGGGACCATGGCCCTGCCCTGGTCTGCACCAGCCAGCACATCTCACCAGCCATGAAGGGGTGCATATACTGAACAAGCCTAAGAGGTTGGCCCGCCCATGAGCCCCTCACAGTGCCCGCTGAGGCAATGTATTTCTCCCACTGCCTCCAAAGTAGGCCTGTATGTAATAGGCCCAATCTGTCCCTGAGTGACAGCAGGACTCCAGGTGTTAGTGACTGATAGTAAAGTATTCCCTTCTTTGCTAGTAGCCTGTGTCCTTGTCTATCCTAAGTTTTGTACCAAGCATCCAGAAAGGGACCATAAGGGAGCATGATCCTACAGTCAGCATGGAGAATCGACAGCAGTTGCCTTATGTAGACTTTACAATTATTTCCTTCAATTTCCTCTTGTCTAATTGTTGGAAGTGCGGTTGCTTTTGGAGGGACCACCTACCGTATTACTGTGATCTGGCAAAGCCTTTTAACTGGTTTCTCTTAAGCTTTGATCACCCGAATGTGAAAAAGAAGCAATTAAAGTGTGGGAACGGTGACAAAGTGTGGAAGACACATGTGCAGGGGAGCTCAGCAAAGCTGGCAGTGGCATAAATGGAGTTGGCTTGAAATGAGGCCTAAATGTTAGGCCTCAAGGCCTTAGCTGTATTCTCCCCTGCGTCTGTAATAAAGCAAGGGAAGTTTTCTCTCTGGAATGAACGGAGACTCTCCTGTTGAATGAACCTTCATGAGTCCAGTAAGCTACACAAGCTTTGATATCAGTCTCTGGACCAACTTTTAAAACTTCCTCCTAAGCTGTAGCCACAATATTTGCATACCCCACATTCTGCATTTGTGCATGCAATATGGGTAATTGTGCATGCAAATGCTATTAGCGGAATTATTATACATATTTCTAAGGTATCCACCACCCTGTGGTACCTGAGTGCTATTGTATACATTTAGAAATGCATCAAAATGCCCTTCGGAAATACTTGACAGGGATTCCATCATCCCTTGAGTTTAGTGGAAGAATGATAAAAAGGGGTTGTCGCCTTGGAACACCCTCCCACCTATCACTGGGCAGGACCAAATTCAGAATCTCACTCCACTCACCCGCGGGAAGCTCAAAGGGTTGCAAATCATAAGGCCAGTCCTGGTCACCAGATAGGGGCAGCAACTGTGGTTAGCATGAGAACGATAAGCCCCAAAGGGGCTACTCAGGGAGTGAAGATACTACTCAACATGAGTTGGGTGCCTAAATATCTTTGAGGCTCTGGACCTTAGGGCCTAATCCAAGGTCCATTGAAGTCAAAAGAAGGACTCCCCTTGACTTCAGAGGGCTTTTTGATCAGGCCCTGGTGGAAATGCTGAAGCTTGTCAGTTTCTTCAGTGGGATTCACATATCTGGCGACCAGCTTGCTTTAACTCCAGTGCACATTGGCAATCCAAAGAACAGTGGCTTTTCCAGGAAACCACATACAGTGAGATGAAAATTGGTTTCAGCTGAGAAGCTCCATAATGTATATTCTTCAAGCTCTGAGAAAAGTTTAGGCCTTGATGTTAGCCATGATTTAATAATAAAAAGCTAACGTCATTTGGGGAGGAAAGACAATTGATCTGGGTTTTCCTCCCGCCACACCCCCATTGGCCATGCTCCCAATAACTGCTGTGCTCGGTTGCTTCAGATCACTGCCCATGTGTCAGTCGTTTGGTCTGAGCGCCAGAGAACAGAAACACAGATGCAGAAGAGAGTCTGAGGTCCATCAAATCCACCCTCCACTCAATAGCAGGAAATTAATCATCTCAGATACCTTATCTAAAGAGCTGATCCCTGCTCAGTGCTCCTTAACAGGGTATTAGGAGAGGAGGGGAAACACGCATGGTTTTCTGCCAATGCATTGTGGAGAAAATCCTTTCCTGACCAATATGGGTGACCGGTGAAGAACCACCATGGCATAGCGTTTAATCAAAGCCATGTGGGTGAAAGATGCTCTGTGTGAGTGTTACCCAGGGGCGGCTCTAGCTTTTTTGCCGCCCCAAGCACAGCAGGTAGGCTGCTTTCGGCGGCATGCCTGCGGGAGGTCTCCTGTCCCGCGGATTCGGCGGCATGCCTGCAGGAGGTCCCCGGTCCCGCGGATTCGGCGGCATGCCTGCGGGAGGTCCCTGGTCCCGTGGATTCGGCGGCATGCCTGCGGGAGGTCCCCGGTCCCGCGGATTCGGCGGCATGCCTGCAGGAGGTCCACCGGTCCTGCAGCTTCGGCGTACCCACTGCCGAATTGCCGCTGAATCCGCAGGAGCAGCGGACCTCCTGCAGGCAAGCCGTCGAAGGCTGCCTGACTGCCGCCCTCGCAGGGACTGGCAGGGCGCCCCCCACGGCTTGCCGCCCCAGGCACGCGCTTGGAGCGCTGGTGCCTGGAGCCGCCGCTGGTGTTACCCACCACTGCCAGTCATGTTGCACGTCCCCATCTGTGTCCAGTCCACCAAGCAGATGGGTCTGTGAGGCAGGCTAGGAGCTAGGAGCTGTATCTCAAACCTCAGGGTGTCAGTCAAGATGGCAGCCGTCACATGAGTCTAAACAGCAAACACCAACTCAATAGGAAGAAAAGGGGGAAAAGTTGCTTTCGGAAGCTAAAATACAGGCCTGGGCATCCAGAAATCTGGATTCTAGACCAAGCTCTGCTACCGTCTTCTTGTGTGAGTATGAACAAGTCACCGAACTGCTCTGTGCTTCAGTTTCACCAGCAGAGAAATGATAGTCACGATTCTCACTGAAGTCAGAAGGGTGTTGTGAAGTTAAACGGCTTGATGTGTGTACAGTGCTTTGGATGGCCCTTTTAAAGTGCGAAGTATTATTATAAAATTTGGCACCCGTGAGATGTCATGAAAGCATCCCTGCCCCGTTTCCCCAGATTTTCCTCAGGGACGACAAACAGCTCCCCCGAAGGCTCGCAGTTACTGACTACATAGTGTGCAAAACTTCTGTCAAGTGCAATTCCATGAGTTTGGTGAGCTGTTTGTGTAGAAGAGCTTCTTCGGTGAGAAGTTAGGTATGTGTTGTGGAGTGAGGAAGAAAAGGTGCAAAGTCCTGTTGACAGCCTGGTAGAAATGTAGCTTTGCCTTCTCTGATGGTATTTGCAGATCGAGATAATCCCAGGTTCAGTGCACAGGCACAACAATGGACAAACATTACTTCCGGATATCACCTGTCTTGCTTAGGTGATGTAACGGCCGCTCCTCTGGAGGCTTTCCCACCCAGCCTACAGCAGGCGCTCATCTCCTACACATCTACAATATTTGCAAATTTGTCAGCACTTACAGTCACCTTCAATCACAGAATTTGATGACTCTCCCCTCCCTGGAGCTAGACTTAGGCCACGACTCAGCAAAACACTTGAACATATATGTAAGTCCATCTCTATTCACCAGGTCCCTGCTTCAGCAAGGTGTTTAAGCACATGTGCTTTAATGCTTCATCCCTCAATGGGCTGAGTGGCCTGGCCCTTGTCCAAAATGACAGCACAGACTCCACCCTCCTCCCCTTTTGGCCCTACATGAGTACCTTTGTCAACAGCATTGAATGCTGGTGCCCGCTGAGTCGAAATGTAAATAATGTCAATGAATCGCTATAAAACTGTAACCTAGTTTTGTGTGTGTCTGTTGATACAGCCGAAGTTCCAGCCTCAAGTGTTGTGGGCATGGAGGATTAAGCCTGCAGTGCAGAAACCTCCTGCTGTCTCCCAGAATTTCGCGTACATGACCTTGGTGGTGCAAAACAAAATAGTTTTCTTCATTGGTTGTTCCTACAAAGTCATTAAGGGTATGAATAGTGAGTAGTACTGAATGCCTGTCTTTACCCATTGCTGTCTCTGGTTATGATCTGATACCTTGAGGACTGACTTCTTCCTAGTTCTGAGTTCACTTCCAGACTGGCTCCACTTTACATGGAAAAAAAGCTGGTTAACCAGCTTAGCCCCTGTTAAAAGCAGTGTGCGTGGTTAAACCATGTTAGTTGCCCAAAAGAGGCTATCACACCTTAAATCCTTGTCTAGACAAGGCCAGTGTCTTCTGCAGGTCTAATCCACACTGTCTCCTTAAAGCCGCAAATCAGCCCACAAATAAAGATTTCCAGATCATGCTGCTTAGCCAAAAAAACCCTCATCATGCAGGGAGTGCTGCGGGGCTTTGAAAATGGACATCCAGTGTTGTCAAAGCTCTGGCAGGTTCCTGCAGCTGTTGCCTGCAACTTTTATTGATGGAAATTCTGTGTCCAGGTATGGATAAAAGAACAAGCTTTTCTTAGAATAAGAAACCTGCACGATACACAGAAACTAGCACGCCGTAGAGAATCTATGAACTGCAGATATACAAAATCCTGCCCAGTGCCAATTAAATACAGACATCAGGCCTATCTGTAATCAATTGACATTTATTGAGGAGTTACTGGGGTTTACACTTACCACAACATTCCACTGGAATCATTACGAATACATGCATGAGATGGCACGATGGGCCGAAGCTGCAGGCTTGAACTGTTTGGATTCCTTGTAACCACAGGTCCAAACCGTGGCATAGTCAGCTCAAGCCTTCAGTGGTGGAAGGTAGAAACATTAAGGTCTATCTGTCTCCTCCTTCCTATCACCTGTGTCAATGGAGCACCAGTTTGGAGGGGTTCTGCTGTGGATTTCTCTGCTGTCTGGACATGAAAGATCTCGTGGAACTTTTCAATAAGGGTTTGTGCCTATGACCTTAGCCAGAACATTTTCTCTTTCTTTGTGCTGTGTGTAATGGCTGCCATTCTCCCAGTCCACTCTCCCCGATTCCTGATGCCTGAGACAGGACTAACCCTCAAACCAGCTCTCCTGATGCAGTGCAGCAGTTAACCCCTGTATAGTTTCAGTTAACCCCTGCAGGAAATTTACATCAGAAGAATCATTTGTACTAAAGATGTGCGAGTTTCCTGTTTGTTTTAATCTTTATGGCCCAGTTCTGTTCTCCCAGTTCTCCGTGGTATTACTCTGGATTTACACCAGTGTAAATGAAATCAGATTCTGGTCCATAGTCTTAGATTGTAAATTCCTGGGGGCAGGGACTGTCTATTTGGTCTGTGTTTGTACAGCACCTAACACAATGGGGCCCTGGTCCATGCCTCGGCTTCAAATCATAAATAATAATTAACCCCGATACTGTATTAAGAAACCTCATTATACTGCTTGACAGAGGCTATTCTGGGACCTTTTTTTGGGGGGTGGGGGAAATCAGTAAATGCTCCCAGTAACCCTGGAGTGCCATGGAAATCAGTCTCTGAGCACTTGGACCCCAGTGGCACAATTTCTCATGTTCCACTAATAAAGTATGCTGTTGGATGACACGCTGTCTGGAGTGGCTCACGACCATGAATGCCAGTCTCAGGGCAGACAGTCAAAAAGCAGGGCAGAAACCCCAAACTGGTGCTATGTTCTATAATTAGATTTCACCAAGCCAGGAACAAGTGTGAACTCCTAAATCATTATAACAGTCTTACCATGGAGTCACAGACGGAAGCAGCAACATGTCCCCCCTCAGGCTCCTAGGCGTAGGGGCAGCCAAGGGGCTCTGCGCGCTGCCTCCGCCCCAAGCACCACTCTGCAGCTCCCATTGGCCAGGAACGGCAACCAATGGGAGCTGCGGGGGCGGCGCCTGCAGATGGGGCAGCATGCAGAGTCACCTGCCCACGCCTCCGCCTACGAGCCAGCATGGGGACATGCCGCTGCTTCCGGGAGCCGCCTGAGGTAAGTGCCGCCCGGAGCCTGCACCCCACTCCCCCACCCATGCCCCAACCCCCTGCCCCAGTCCTGAGCCCCCTCCTGCCCTCCGAACCCCTCAGCCCCAGCTCAGAGCACCCTCCTTCACTCCAAACCCCTCATCCCTGGCCCCACCCCAGAGCCCGCACCCCCAGCTGGAACCCTCATCACCTATACCCCAACCCACAGCCTGGAGCCCCCTCCTGCACCCCAAAACCCTCATCCCTGGCCCCACACCAGAGCCCACACTTCCAGCCAGATCCCTCACCCACCCCACACTCCAACCCCCTGCTCCAGCCCAGAGCCCCCTCCCACACTCCGAACCCCTTGGCTCCACTCCCCAGCCCAGAGCCCCCTCGTGCACCCCAGATCCCGCACCCCCAGCCAGAGCCTTCACCTCCTCCCGCACCCCAACTCCCTGCCCCAGCCCAGTGAAAATGAGCGAGAGTGGGGGAGAGCAACCGACTGAGGGAGGGGAGATGGAGTGAGCGGGGCGGTGCCTCGGAGAAGGGGCAGGGCAGGGGGCGTGGCAACGGTGTTCCAGAAAGTTGACAACCCTATACACAATGCTTCATTTGCCTTCAATGGGCCGTCTTGTATGCAGGGCAAGCTTTTTATCTTAATTAGTGCTTCTCTTCCTGTTTGGTGAGTTACACAATTATAGAGGTTTACCCATACAAACACTCAGTATAACTTTATACCATGGGCTACAGAATTATACTTGAGATCAATACACGCAGCATCCTACACTAGTCATAAGATCCAGACACCAAACACATTCTTACAACTCAAATATTTATTGTAACTATACTAACCCACAGGCAAGCCAGGCTGGTTTCCAGCTATGCATTTGTCAGTGTTCAGTGAGGCCCTGGGCCTTGACATGAGCTGGCACCTGGTTTGCCAGCATCACATTGGATTTTTTTTTTTTTTTAATTTTAAAATTTTAAATTTAAATTTTAAAATAAAAAAAAATTATTTATAAATGAAGTTTCGTAGCTATGACAGAGAAACTGCACTCTTGAATGCTGCTCTCTAGCATGAGAGAGTGCATGAGAAAAATGCTTCAGAGCGGAATCTATAATCTGAAGTCACCGTAGGAGGCTCTGGTGCATATTTTAATGAAGGTTACAGAATGCCTAAACAATTTAATTCAGCCCTTTGCAAAAGCATTAGCTGGACAGACAGCTCCCCGGAGATCCGCCACACGGCTTTTGTTTCATTCCTCCAATGAAAGTTGAAAAGTAAGTGGGGAGATGAGTCAAAATCCTGGACACTCGGTGAGATATAAAGCAAGAGGGATCAATGCTAAGTGTATTTCAGACAAATTTTTCATGCAGGCATCAGGCTTAATGTTAATGCTCATGTTTTTAAATCCTGAAACTGAAATAAGAGGTGGTAGGGAGTTTTTAATTGCACGAGTGGGTATTTAGAAGGATACTGTGAATATGACTGGAATATATTCCCCTTTTATCCAAGGGGAGAATTTGACAAAAACCTCAGTTTAGACATGGCTAAATATCCCAGTATAGACTAAAAATATATTAGATTTTTCATTGCAAACACCCATGCTTATTAATAGCTAATTTTTTTAAAGAACCATCCAAATCCATCTGTTACAATTTCTGACTCAAGCACTGAATGTTCTGGACTTTTGAAAGGTTTGCGACAATCTCTACCTCAATTGTAAAGATGTTTCAAGCAATTCTTTGAAAATGACTGTAGAATTTTTCTGAAGCTTAGACTTCCAAATCTCTTAAATGTTCAGGTCAGTAAATCCTGGGTCCGATTCTCCTGTTGGTTAAGCCAATATAAATCAGCAGTAACTCCACTGAAGTCAATGGATTTACAGCAGTGTAAAGCTAGCATGAGATTAAAATCACACCCGGTGAAGTTATTGCAGATATACACCAACATCATGCAGCATTGAGAGGTTGCATACAAAGTGAGTGATTAATAATACTCGATTTTTGGATTGCCACTTGTAAATAGGACTAGCCGCTGGATACAAGATTTATGCACTGGGAAACCTACAAGATAGAAAGGCCTAGGATTTTTCCCACTGGTCACAGGATATCACCATTGTGACACGTAAATCCAGATGACAGTGCATTTATCTGGTTGTTAAACAATTGCCTCCTTAAGAGTGATATTCGCATGCGGAGTTTAGGGTCACCACAACCCCTGGAGTGTGACACAGATTGATTGCAAACCTCTCCACTTGACTCGCTTAGCCTCTTCTTGCATGTTACAATGAGGAGCGGGAGCCCAGAAGAGCATCCCATTTTAGAAGAATCTGCTGCAATATTAAAGCTGCCATCACTTCTTGTATTGTCACAGGCAACTAATGCATTTTGCTGATGGGCACCTCCTATCAATCATTCCTCAGGAAAGTGACTGACTTGCTCTGTTGATTGACAGCTGTGATAATGAGGTTATTGTGAGCAGGCAGTCACTGCTCAGGAATGTTTTTACTTTTCATTTCTTCTAGTCTGGGAGTGTGGATTCTTTGTGTCCCAGGAGGGTCTGTCTCGAGGTAGGCCTGCCCAGGGCAAATATTAAAATGCTGCTCTGCTTAGAAAAGTGATTCTGGGGTGGGGAAAGAACCATCCGCAGGGAAGAGGAAGGTCCCATCTGTGCTGTCACTAACTCTGCACTATCTCATGTCAAACTCCCTCGCCACCTTAACGTTACACTGGGTATGAAGCAAGTTAAGTACATAGGTACAGATCCTCAAAGGTATTTAGGGTCTAAGTCCCATTGAAATCAGTACCTTTGAGGATCTGGGCCATGGGCAGTAGTTCAACAAAGCACATAAGTGCCAATGGTTTTAAAGACAAGCCTGTACTTAAGTACCTGCTTAAATTTAAAAACACCCTTCCGTGCTTGGCTGAATCAGGCCCATAGTAATTAAATCTTAAATTAACTCTCTGCCTCAAGTCTCATAGTGTGATTTGCTTTCTCAGAAACTGTCTTTCAGATCATGACCTTGTTGGGACAGGGACTTTTTTAGTATCTTAGTTGTGCAGCTACAATCTTGTTGTCAGCACATCATAACGAGCAGTAATAAAGTACTGAATCTCATCTCTGTGATAGAGCAACCATCCAGCTGTAGGATGTGTTCTTCTTCTCTTCTGGTTACTGTATCTTGTGTTTTGGCAATGGGACGAGGTATCAAAAACTGAGTGTGGGGCCCAGTTTTATAAGGGATCTAATTGGTCTGGACTAATAGAAAGGTTTTGTTCCTCCTTGGGTGTCTGGGCTGTCTCTGCAACCCTAAAAGCCTCACTGTGGGTTCTCAACAAGAGAAAGCGACTAGCAGAGGCGTTAAGAGAAGCAGCAGCATTTTATTTAGCAGGGTTTTCTCTGGAAAGGCATTTGCTAGGTTTCATTTTCTCGAAGGCACTGGCCAAGGACTCACGAGACCTGATTTTTATTATGGGCTTTGCCACTGATCTGCTGTATGGCCTTGGACAAGTCTCTTTGGCCCCGATCCTCAAAGGTCTTTATGCACCTAACTGCCCTTTGATTTCAACAGGAGTTAGGTCCTTTGATTTCAGCAGGAGTTAGACTCTTAAATACCTCTGAGGACACTCTGTACTGGTGTTTGCTTCCCGTGCTTTATGTGTCTTTTCTATTGTCAGGCTCGACAGAATTCGATTTTCTTTTTTTAATCATTTCTACAGAAACATTGGTGTTTATTTTGTGCACTTTTTCCTATTTTTATCTATTTAAATGTTCACAGTTGTGGGAAATCAAGGAGGGGGTCAGACAATAATTACTTGATGACAGTAGATATTGAGATTCAAAAAATTAAAGCTTTATAGCCATTAAAACACAAATTGTCAACATCACATGTCAAAATATACAAAGGAAATATCCTTAAATCAAACCCTAATAAGTTCTCAGGCAGCATTTTTTACTTTGCCTAGCTGTACATTTGAATTATTCCGGATGGATATTTTTTGGTCAGTTTGCGTGAAATCAACGTTTACCAACATTTACTGATAGAAATCGAATCCTTCCAAGCCTAGCTATTTTTCAGGCTCTGTGCGAGAGGGCCAGTCTTTGAGTCTCTGTATAGTGCCTTGCACAACGGGCCCCGGATTGGTATAATGGCTTGGAGGACTTTTAAAGGCATTTTCTGGTTTTGTCTGACTTGACACATTTTCTTGCACAAATAAACCCTTCTGCACAGAAAGATCATAGACTTGCACTGCCTCATTTACCTTGCACCACAGGGACTGAGAATACCGTAGATAAAAGCAGTCCTCCATACTCATTGGATGCAAGGAGCTGAGACAGTCCTCATGGGAGATTATATAGTAAGAGGTGA
The DNA here is from genome assembly GCF_002925995.2 of Terrapene triunguis. Taxonomy (NCBI): domain Eukaryota; kingdom Metazoa; phylum Chordata; order Testudines; family Emydidae; genus Terrapene; species Terrapene triunguis. Next base: position 9,391,888 of record NW_020664543.1, on the reverse strand, counting down.
CCTCGCTTTGCTTTTTAAGAATCCCATCGGTAAGACAAGTAAGAATGTTGCATACAAGCTGAAACACTGATAGCGATAAAATTCTCCCACTAATTGTAGACAAAACAGAGCTTGTATTTTAAACACAAGCGCTAAATTCTCTGCTTAGAATCCATAGACTCTTATACATTAAGGCCAGAAGGACCATCATGATCATCTAGTTCAGAGGTTCTCAAATGCATTTGATCAGGCCCTTCTTATTTGTGTCTGTAGTCACTTACGCACGCCCACCCCTACACAAACACATATACTGCCACCCAGCTCTGAAGGCAGAGCAGAGAGCAGTGGCTGCTGGCCAGGTGCCCAGCTCTGAAGGCAGCGCCGCACCAGCAGCAGCACAGAAGTAAAGAAGGCAATGTGAAAAGTGATATTTGTCATCACTTTTCACAGTAGACTTAGTGCCCCATTGCCACCCATATTTCTGCACTGCTGCTGCTACCCTGAGGCTGACAGCTGGAGCCCCGCCACCTCCGGGTCAGGGATTGGGGGCGGGGGAAAGGAGAGCCTGGGTGGTGGGGCTCTGGCTGTCCCCTTTATCCCCACTTCCACGGTGTGCACAGCCCTTCTGCACAAGCCCCAGCCGTCCGGGTCTGACAGCTACAGCTCTTCACACAAAAAAGAAAAGAAAAAAAAGCACACAACTCGGGCCTCCCTTGACACATTCCCGTGCCTCCCTTGGGACGCCTGCCCCATAGTTTGAGAAGCACAGATCTTGTCTGACCTCCTGCACATTGTAGGCCACAGAACCTCACCCATCCACTCTTGTAATAGGCTCAGAATCTCTGGCTGAGTTACTGAAGCCCTCTAATTATGTAGGGTATCATTTGAGATCAGTCAAATCAGAGACTTCGCCAAATCACCATTTATACAAAACTCCAAGATGCTGTTACTGAGGGAGGGTGAAGAGAGAGAAAAGAACAGATCTCTATAGAGCTTTTAAATTACCTGCTGTATCAAATAAGGTCTTTGCTGCTGATATCCACTGTGACCTCTACAGTCCTCTATGGGCCACAGAAACATGGCTTTTAAGTGCCACTGTTCCATTGGCGTGGTGCGTGGGGCAGTTGTGTTTGGGCATATACACCTGGCACATCTGTGCAAGGAGTAAAAACTTTTTACCCCAAAATTCTCAGTGCAACACTATGTCACAAAATGGTTAACACGGGTGCTTCACAGATGTCTGGAGCAATTGGTTAACCAGAAAATGGCTAGGAATGGTTAGGAAAAGAACCATTTATTAAGAGATGTTACAAATAAAGCAATATAATTTCCCAGTATAGTCGCCCCCCCCCTTATTCTCTGTCCCATTGTGGTGGCTTTCATTTATTTCATCCTGCCAATAATTGAACAGGGGTGCACGCAGGAATTTAAATTTGATCACTTTTGGAGGGGCACGTTTTGTGCCCTGCCGCAGCCCCGGGGCCGGAGGAGCTCTGTGACCGCACGACAGCCCCAGAGCCAGAGAAGCTCACTCTCCCTGCCAGGGCCGTGGGGCCGGAGGAGTTCTGTGCCCCTGCCGATTATTGGGGGGAGCCCAGGCCCCTGCTTGCCCTCCCTTGTGCATGCCCCTATAAACTGAAGACGTAGTTTTTGTTTTTTCATACAGCTGGCAGTGATACATATCTAGCTCGTCTCTGACATCACTGCGGCCACTGACAGATGTCAGAATCTAATGTACAAAAAAGAATCTGTTGATTGGTGTGCCCATGATTCCATTTAGTGAGGATCTAGCCAAGAGATCCTCCTCTTTTCTTTTCCTTTTTTCCTCTTCTTTCTGGAAATTGTGGTGGCCAAAGCTCCTTCTTATGATTATCAGGCAAAGAATTGTTTTACTTTTTCTTTTTTCCTTTTTTATCTCCCTTCTCTTCTTCTCTTACTGTGCATCTGTGGCCTGCAGTGAATCTTATCATCATGCATTGGCAGCTGCTCTCTGCTTATGAAAACAAAAGTTCTAAAGAAGAGATCAGAGTTTGGCCAAATGAAGTGTCATGGAAAGTATTGACTTGTCATCCTGTATGGCTGCCTGTATATAGTTGCAGCAGATTGACTTACTGCATGTGCACTTGCACTGTGTAAAGCTGATGGAAATAGCCAGCGTACCAGATTTTAATGTGAATACAAATTTGCGAGATAGGAACCACTAAATCTCAGAGGTAAGGGAATGTGCTGTGGATTACAACCATCCAGAATGCATGGTTTATACATGAGGCTATGTCTACACTACGCCCCGGATCGACGCTCCAGGGATCGATGCACCGGGGTCGATTTGGTGGGTCTAGTGATCTCTCTCCACTCGACCCCGGTACTCTACCCCGAACAAGAGTAAGGTAAATCGACCCAGTGTAGTGGGTAAGTCGACCTAAGCTATGTCGACTCCAGTTACATTATTCACCTAGCTGGGGTTGCATAGCTTATGTCGACTTACCGGTAGTGTAGACCTAGCCTATGATTGGTTTTGTGTCTATCTCGAGGAGGTCAGGCTAGAATCCTCTTCATGTACCTAATGATAACACTGTACATATATGAATTTTAAACTATGCTTGTTTAGTATTATTCCACTATAGAGCTGTGCACCTGAAAATCATTATGAAATATCTAGCAGACACTATTCAGACACGACAGGTTTTTTTTACATATATTAATAGTTTGGTGGTGGTTCATTTTTAGAGAGATGCCTGAACGTGCCATGTGAACACTGTACCTCACAAACATTCAATTAGTCCTCACAACAATCCTCTGGGCGAGGCAAATACTATTATCACTATTCTAGGGAAGGCACGTGGCAATCAAGAGATTCCCCTAAGATCACAGTGTGTCCCTGTCCTGAGCCTTACCCACCAACCTTCCTCCATCCTCAGAAGTAAGGGACACACAAACACACAGAGTTACAGGCAGGCATGTCTGTGCTACAAGAGAGTGCAAAAGAAATGCTACGGTTGATGGTAATAGCATCAGTATGTTCTGTCTGAATTTACAGGGTATGTGGTGTGAACAGTTGTATAAGTTCATTGATCAATGACACACTAAGGCGCTTGAGGCTTTACATTTCTCTTCCTGGATATATATTGTTTATCAAGATGATTTAAACAAAAGAAAATGCATTTTCTAGATGATCCGAAATCTCATAGACCCTGGGAACGTATTGTACATTTTATTACATCTCTGCTGCAACTTACCACAGAAATAAAACTTTGATGTACAGTGTAATTTAATTGATCGGAATTACATATTGCCAGGCTTCTGAGATATATATTTATGGAGATTTAACTGAAGAGAAGAGAGAAATTTGCTTTGGACGTGGATCAGTTTTCTGGAGGCAATAAATAAATAAATGGAGATATCCTATCTCCTAGAACTGGAAGGGACCTTGAAAGGTCATCGAGTCCACTCCCTGCCTTCACTAGCAGGACCAAGTACTGATTTTCCCCCGGTTCCCTAAGTGGCCCCCTCAAGGATTGAGCTCACAACCCTGGGTTTAGCAGGCCAATGCTCAAACCACTGAGCTATCCCTCCCCCTCAATGATGAATGAATGAACTATACTCATATTTTTGCTCCCTTAAGCCCCCACCTCAATTCAATTTCCACTTTCATTCATCTGGCAGTGTATGTACACGGTCGCCCATCAGAAACCAAGTATTTAACCGTATACAATGTACCTCCCCATATTGACAAAAGTACTGTTTGAGAAAAATACTAAGGAGTGAGGAAAATACACCCGTCTTCAAAATTTACAAAGGGGGATAAAGTTTTTATGGGGGAGAGAGAGTTTTGGGGTGTCCTCCACAGAAATATTTTAAATAACTACTGTACCGATATATATTTGGAATTGTGCATGATGTGGGGAGCTTTCTGGTTTCAAAATATTTGTCTTCACAAGTATTTAAATCATCTATTTAAATCAGCTAATATGGGGAAAATTTTATATATGAAAGATCATTGAGCTTGAGAGAAAAATATGTCCATGTTGCATACAAAAAAATACCCATTGTCATCAGAAACTAGTCTGCTGCGTGGCAGACAGTCCAGTTACAATAAATGGTAGAGTCAGGATCAACCATCTGATCATTATCATCGTGTGATTTATGGTCAAGGTGTCAGTCTAAACAGATGGGAAATTATAAAATACACAGATGAGCTTGGGTACAGTGGGTTCATTGTCCCAAGAGAAACAAAGCGGTGAAGGGAGGTCTCAAGTGGTTTGGTTTTATAGATGCTGCTGCTAAAGCCAAATTCTACAAGCAAGCAAGTGCAGATTGTTTCTGTTATTGATTGCTACGCTCTCTGCTTTATTGAGACCACATGGCACACTTTGTTTCTGTTGCTGCCTTTTATTAAAACGGACAAGGAGGTATCAGCATTTGAAGAGATGAGTCCCGAGAGTCCCCTGGTGGCATTTTCCTGGCCTAAAAAGAAGCTTGCACATTTGATCCATGGATGCTTTTAGCGCATTAATAAAACTGAAACCTTGCTTCCCAAGGTGGTCTTGTAAACTCCAAGCGTTCTGGAGTTACACACTTAATGGGCCAGATCCTGAGAGGTGCAGAGGACCTGCAAGGCCCTCTGATTTCGGCATTGTTCAGCAGTGCCCAGGATTTATTCCCCATCCCCAGCCATAAAATGGGGAAAAAATACATATTTGATATTTTTTTTCAAGCTAGATTTTACTGCCTCAGCAAAGGATCATAAAATTATTTGTATTCACATGGGCTGTTTCAGCACGGCTGGATTATTCCTGATGTTGGCAGTACTCCTGAAATAAAAGCCCCATGCCTGTCTCAGAGCCCTAGATCCTCATGGAAATATGGTAGGGAGCCAATTCCTGCATTCTTAACCAAGCGTCTAATTCCACATTTCTTATGCAGCCAAAACTCCAATGATTCCAATGGGTTTTGGTTGAGCAAGCAATGCAGACTGTCCCCCCAAATGGAAGGAGTTTAGGATTCAATCCTGCAAGGTTCCAAGTACCTCCATCACGGTGCAGTGTCCTCAATTCCCACTGACATCAATGGGAGTTGAGGGGGCTAAGCAGTACCAAGATCTGGCCCGTAGTGCATTTCTAATACATCATTATGGAGAGGTGGCCTTCAGAGAATGTGTATTTCTTTAGATCCTTCTATAGATTTGTTTTCCTCTATTTAAGAAAACCCTCCCAGCTTCTCTAGTTCCAGGCTCACTCCCTCTGAAGCAAAGCAATATACAAAGGCATCAATGAAATAATGATACAAGCAGAAGCAGAAAGAATCCCTTTAGACTAGGTGACCCAAATCTCCAGACTACCGCACCGTGCTCCTGTCCCATAATTACAATACCAAAGCTCACCAGAGCATTGTCACTGGAAAGCAGTGGCCTCCGTTTTGTTGATGCCATACAGAGTTCTGTATATACAGGGAACACAAACACTCACAATCATTTCACAAAACCAGTGAGTACAAATTCAGGGCCTGATTGTGTGCCGAGTGGGACTGAAAGGTCCTTAGCGCTTCACAGGATCAGGCCCTCATGCAGTAGGGACTAGTTTATATATCTGATATACAATAACTTTGACTGAGTAACACAAGGCATTAATTTGGCCCATGCTCTTTTCATCTTACCCTCGTATTGATTGTAGCTACTGGTGGACTGTAGAACTCTATGGCCTCTGGCCATTTTGATGGTTTGTTATATTACTTATCAACAGAGAGTAAATTATTCCTGTCCTCACCCTCTGTTTCCTTTTTTCTTTCCATTACTAATGGGTTATATCACAGTTTTACAAATTTGGGGCTAATTTTATATATACATAAACATGTGTCATTGATACAATACATCCTACAATGGGCAGTTTGTTCTTTATGGTTCAAGTGAAATGTAGAAACATACAGAACAGCACAACCTGGCTTAAGTGAACCACCCCAGGGACCAGCAAAACCAAGTGCCCTTGAGAAATAGGAGCGGATATACTCCAGGCTCACCCCTCTCTGGCCCCTTTATGGTTGGTAAAAGCTCCAACAGCCTCATTTCCGGCCAGGGAGGCATTGCAGAAGAGAGCCATAAAGGATCCCCTTAGAAAGTCCTGGCATAGGTGATGTGGCAGGGCAGCGGTGATGTGACAGGGCAGCAGTGCTGTGGCCCACAGGGCAGCCTAGGGGGATCTACTGTAACTTACACAGCCCTGCAGCTTGAGGTATGCCAGAGGTCTCTACAGCCCACCATGGGGAAGGTGCAAAGGTATCTTAAAGCCACCTTAGCTCTCCCTCCCCGTCAGCTGCAACCTTCGTTCTGTGTCCCTCTTAGAAAATCACCCCCGGTACACACTAGCTTCTGCAAGACCCGATGCCAGTTTGGGTGGATCTGGTATGTTGTCTCCAATGAAATTGTACTGGAAGTCTTGGGGTTGCTTAAAATGGTCCTTGAAGATGGGGGTTGTCTCTTGCAGGTGGTCCTCAGCGCACGTTTCACTGCCGTGTCATCTCTGATTTAAAACAAAAAGTGAATTACTCAGCGTGAGTGCCCCATTATAATAGCTTGTCCCTATAATGACCCTGTCCCCCGAGAAACAATGGGACCACCAGAGCTGAGGCTGACTTTTGACTCTGCCTCTTCTCTATGGCCCTCACGCACCTTGCCTGACTGCACTCGCTGGGGCGGGACAGCGGGACAGCCCAGATGCACTGCCTTCAACGGGCTCCTTGATAGCCGCGAAATCTCCCCTAATTCAGATTACCGTGTCAATTGCCAGAGAGCACTAACGGACCAGCGGAGCTGGTAAATGCTGCCAGACACAAAGCAGCATGTGGGCGTGACCACTCTTGGCTACGCCTCCATCTCTTGTCTAACCAGTGCTGCTTTCCCTCCTCCATTGAGATGTACAGTTGCAACTTCTGCTCCCCAAACACAACCGCCCCTCTTCCCAGCTTCAGGGTCAGAGCTAGGTTTCCATCCTGGGTTCATCTTGTGTGTTTGTGTTGCATCAGCAAAAATACATACAGAAACCCGTGACTTCCAGCAAAGGCCCGATCCCATGCGCCGTCGTCTGACAAAGCTCTCTTTGAAGTCAGTAGTGGTTTTGCCTCCCATTGAAGTCAGTGGGACTTTTGCCTCTTTAAGGATTACTGCCTTGGGTCCCAAATGGCATCATGGGACGTAATTATCCCAGGAGCTCCTCAGCATGCAAGGAAAGTGCACACACTGCACCAACCTGTACAGAGGTGCATCTGGTCAACTCACCAGCTGGTGTAGGCGGTAGAACCATGGCGCCGCCTCCTCCCTGTTCCCTTTGGGGTGGAGGTCCTAGAGTGACAGTGCGCAGGAGAGCAGTGTGTTTGGAGTCATATCTAGTCCTGGTGGAGGTGGGCACAAGTGAAGCTTGGCTCTTTGTATCCTTCCCCTTGCCACACCCACACAAGGCCTAGGCACAATCTGGCTCCGTAGTTTACAAAGAAGAAGAATTGCTTTTTAAAAATCCCTATAGACTAAGATCCCTTTCTTTTAAAGGCCCACCCCCCTCCCAATTTTACTCCAGTCCAGCCTTGCAAAGTCCTGCTGGCCCGTTCACACGGGGCAAGTATTTTTGTTTGTTTGTCTGCAGGAGCGGCGCCAGGGTTTTTGGCGCCCTAGGCGGGGGTCCTTCCGTGCTCCCGGTCGTCGTCGGCAATTCTGCGGCGGGGGGGTCCTTCCGCGCTCCCGGTCTTCGGGACACTTCGGCGGCGGGTCCCGGAGCGAGTGAAGGACCCGCCGCAGAATTGCCGCCGAAGACCCGGAGCGCGGAAGGACCCCCCGGCGCCGAATTGCTGCCGAGGGTGGCAAAATGCCGCCCCCCCCAAATCGTGGCGCCCTAGGCGACTGTCTAGGTTGCCTAAATGGAAGCGCCAGCCCTGTTTGTCTGAGGGGTTTTTTTTGTTTTTCCCGCAATGGACAAAACAGCATTTGTTTGCTTTTGTTTGGGGCAGTTCTTAACCATCTTGGCAAATGGTGGATGAAATAGATTTTGTGCCTGAGCTGGTAAATTTTCATGATGATTTTGCAAAAGGCTCTTTAGCCCCGGACTGACAGCGACTATTAAGAGTCCCCCTTCAAACACCGAAATGAAAAGCCTTTGTGACCCGAGTCTGCAGATGCAAGGAAAAGTACCAATCAACTGCTTGTCAGGAGGGGCTGCCTGTCTTCGTTCCATAATCTGGCCTTTGGAATCATTTGTATTGATGCCTCGCCCCAACCCCCGCCTGCCCAAGCTTCCGAAGAGGAACACAGACAATCTCCAAATACAGTCTCATTAGGCAACTAAAATGTAACCTGCTGGCAGCAGGGAGGTTGTGAGCCCCTTAATCCCTAGAGATGTTAGGCCTCAGTTCCTTGAAATAGCTTTAAAATGTAATTGGACAGTGTATAGTTTGGGCCAATTTTTATATAGATCTGCGGACCTGATACTGATGCCCCTCCCACCCCACTACTGTTGCCTTTACAGGGAAAGTCCATTGAAAACCCTTTATTTGGAACATGCTCATTGATTTGCCATATTGTCTGCTTTATTCCCAAGGACAGTATGCAAGCAAGCACTCTGCTCTTATTAATGGTAATGGGAATCGAAGGGAGACTAGGCCCCCACAGGGTAAAAAACTAAAGTGGAGCATCAGCTGCTAAAATAAGTCTCTTTGCAGATGCTTGGTGGTGGTTGTTTTTTAACAGCATCAGCGTTCCATGGGAGACATTCCCGTGTTTGATGATACTGCTGCTCACTGGATTTCAGAGCTGAACTCCTCACCGTGTCCTGGGAAATGCAAAGAGGCGGAGGGGAGTGGAGAGAACTGCAGAAAGGTCTGAAAAAGCTCCATCTGATACAAAACGCTGCAGCATGTCTGCTTAGCCACCACACCAGTGCTCCCACCTGCACATTGACTTGCCAAGGAATACAAAGTCCAGCTCCAGGTCCCAGTCCTCCATATTCAAAGCCTTCCATGGGAATGGCCTTCGCTGTCTTAGCACCTGAGCCCAAGCCCGTTGAAATCAATAGGAGACTTTCCATTGTCTGCACTACACATTGGATCAGATCCTTAGGCCCAGATCTTCAAAGGTATTTAGGCACCTAACTCCCAAATAAATCACTGGGAGTTAGGCAGCTAAATACTTTTGAAGATCTGGGTCATAGAGACCCACTCTTCCTTTTTGACCATGACCTAACATCTGTGTTTCATCAGAGCGATGAAACTGGAGGAGGCTCATGAATGAAATGAGAGGCTGTGGAACTCACTGTCACAGGAGGTGAGAGACCACCAATGTGACACCCCTCCTTAGCAGCAAAGTCTGTGCCAGTGGCCATGCTGGCCCTTAGAAATCCCTTCCTTAGAATCTCTTCACGCCTCACCTACCCTCTTCTCCCCTGCCCTGTCCCCCTCACCCCTTCCCATCAACGTCCCCTTGCCCTTCATTTCTCTTTCTATTTAGCTTGTCCCTTCCTAACTAACCTCCCCACCCCAAAAATTGGTGTTTACTGCCATCCCCTTGTTCACTCTGCTTGCGTTACATCCCTTTCCTCCACCCGGGGTCTGTCTTGTCTATTTAGTTTCCAAGCTCTTAGGGGCAGGGACCACCAATTACTCTGTGTGCACACAATGCCTAGCGCAATGGAGCCCCACTCTTGACTGGTTCTTAGGCACAACCGTACACAACGTTAATAACAATAATAATTTACAACCATCAAATTCCATTTGCTTCAAAGGAGTAGCTCTCGCTTTACACGGGTGGAAATGAGATCAGAATTCGGGGCAAGTGTAACTAGTGGTCTGGAACATAACATGCTCTTTTAAGCAGGGCAGTTATCTACATTAGTGATTTGAAGAGCAATGAGGGAAATTAAAAAACAAAAAGATATAGTTACATAAGTATATGTGCTAAGTAATCACACATATTCAGGCACAGAGAGATTGAATAAAGGCGCTTGAAGCATGAATGGGGTTGCCAGTTTTCAGGAGATAATTAAGATATGTCTTTGGCCTATACAATCCGATGATCTCATTATCTTCATTATTAATTAGGTTCTGCTCCTCATGTTTAAGCTCCAGTTTCTTGTCATTATCATAGCTAGCCTGCAAGTGAAAGGCTGGTGGACTTCAGAGAAACCATTCTCCATCTCACTCCAGTATAGGGCTCTGTTAAGGGGGTGATAGGGAAGGAGGCACCAGCCTTAACGCAAGAAGTTAGCAAAGCAGTTGCATGGCTTTGTATGAGATCTGCAGGGCATCATACAGTGAACCATGCAATAGCCTTATTCTGTGAAATATTTACCAGGCAAGAGATCTGGAAGTCAATGGGAGATGAAATGGGTCAACGCCTCTAAAAGTGAAGCGAGGTGTAATTTAGGCCCCTACATTTAGATTTAGCTGCCTCATTCTAAGCACCCAAATTTGAAAGTTTTGCCCTTTAATTTCTCAGGACTCTGCTGAGCACATCCTATGAGGTAGTGAGGGCTCTCCACTCCTATCCAAGTCAACAGGAGTGAGGATGCTTCACTTTTCTTTTCTGTGATGTAAGGATAATGATATTTTCCCACCTCCTAGGCATGGTGTGAAGTCGCCCACCCAAACAATCCTAAAATCCTGCCGATGCAGGAATACCCCCAGGATCATGACCCCCACCCAGGATAGGGTGAGATTCTAGCACAATGTCTGCACCAGGGTTTCCTGGTGCAGAGTATGAAATGCTGAGTAATGCAAACCACTGCGGGCCGCTCCGGGAGACCAGTGTGTATGAACAGCAAGACAAATGGCATCGTCATAAATTAACCTTGGCTCCTCTGCTCAACTCACAATGGGTACTGGACAGGATTCAAAGTACACAGCACTTTGAATGCAGCACGTTTGGCAGGCTGAATTTAGAAAAGGACCCAAACGGAGTGAAGAGGGAGGCTGACCTCTCCCCGTTGGCAGTATTTTTAGAGAGGAGGGTGCCTTACAGCTGGGCACAGCACAGGCATGCTTTGTCATTGTACAGCTTTTTTTTAAAAAAGCAGCAACGAGGTGATTCAATTTATGATACTACAAAACACTTGATGCTAAAAGTCTATATGCACAAGCATGTGCGTGCGCACACACAACCTCCTGGTGAGCTATAGGGTAAGTCAATAGTGTACTAATCAGGACATCCTGCTTGGCTTATTACATACCAACAACCCACTGCAGAAGGGTAGATTGCCCTCGACACTCACATATTTAGGGGGATGAGGACCATGTCGGTAACTAGATAAGAATAAAATAGCACTGTACTTTTGAGCATCAATGCTACTTTGATTCAGGAGCTTTTAACCAAGCCACTTTGCCAGGATGTCACCTGAGTGCCAAAGAGTTGGTAACTGTCAATTTTCATGCATGGGATTTCACTCCTGGGAACTATTCAATCACTTGCCAATATAAGTAAACATAAGGACCTATGAGCCAGCTATTCTGGTACCATGCAGTTTGCAATGTATTGCTGCAAATCTGTGCCTATCTGAGACCCCATGATCATCAATAAGCTGCACAAATACAATGGCCACTTGGAACTTCATAGTGACAAGGGACAGAAATCAGATCCTCCAGAAACACAGACCCCTACTTCTTGGGCTAAAGGAGAAAGTCCAATAGAGCTCCATTGTGCCTGTAAGGCCATTGTAAGGGGCAGCATTGAGGGAGACACAACACCCATACGGGAAGGGGCACTGGAAGGCATTCTCCTGGATCTCCCCTGTTGCACCAATGGGAAAGTAAGTTGTGAAACCTCTTTCTAGGGGAGCAACGCATTAGGGAACTGGGCTGGAGCCATGGTCTGCTACTCCCTGTCCAGTAGAAGCAGAGAACAATTTGGTAGCAGCCCCTGCATTCCCCAAGTGCAGGTGTTGCTATTCTGGGCAGCTTTACACAGGCCATGCAAGTGGGCGCTCCTTACTCCTTCCCTCCCTGGTGCACGGCTGCCATCTTGCTATTAGATGTTAGCAATAAAGAGTCTATGACACACACTTGCGGAATTCTGCTTCCTTCCAGGAGAAGGCAGCAGTGCTCATCCAGTACAGTTTGCGCTGCATTCCTCTCCCTAAGGGACAAAAAACACAAACCAACAGAATATTAACAACACATATTTATGTAATTGTGAAATATGCAGGAACTGAACTTTCATCTCAGTGGAGAAGAAAGACAGAGCATAATAACCAACGCTTAATCAGAATTAACTTTAATAAGAGAGAGAGATGAGCCTATCTGATGGTTATATTTATTGCTTAATAATGTTTTTATGCAGCCATGTCTTAGTACGCAGCGAATGGTTGAGAGTCATATATTTTATAGGAATTTTGTTCAGTAACACCTTATATCAACAAGACATCTATAAATTCTTAATTATTGCTATGTAATACATTACACAGCCCTGGGTAGCGTACTTCATAGTAAATTGAATTCATATATTAAACATTAGTATACATTGTCTTAACTTTCATATCTTAAAGTAATATCCTTTTCAATTGGCTTTATCTTAGCATCTGTTAAACATTTATTACTTGTACACATCAGTCAACACAAGTTATTAAAGAATATAGCCGCATCTAGTAATCATTTTACAAATATATACAAATACATTGCACTGTGTACCTTAAAGAAATACTGGATATAATCAGTAATAACAACAAAGACATTTCCTACTTATATCTGTGGGCTAGCTATGAAAAAATTTACAGTGCAGGTAGTTCTTTTATTTATGACTGTTATTTATTCTGGAATGACTATGACATACAATCATCTCTTTCAAATTGAGCCCTGTAAGGCAAAGAGGTTTGAGAAGTTTTCTGTTTAATAAGGAATGAGAGTGTCAACTCCTTCCAGACCTGTTTCATAAAAAGTGCTCCACCGTTATTTTAGATCAGCAAATGGAAAAAGATATGTGGGCAAATTTCTGCTCTTAGTTACACCATTGTTTATTGAGAGTAGAATCATAGAATATTAGGGTGGGAAGAGACCTCAGGAGGTCATCTAGTCCAATCCCCTGCTCAAAGCAGGACCAACACCAATGAAATCATCCCAGCCAGGGCTTTGTCAAGCCGGGCCTTAAAAACTGAGTAACTCCATTACTCAAAGCCAGTTCAGTTGCAAGTGTAAGTGAGATCAGAATAAGGCCCAGGTGTGTTGAAATGCCACTCTAAGGAAAAAGGCTATGTTCTGCCGGTTTGCAATGTGGATGTTCGGGTTCTGGAGCTTAGGCTCTCAAGCGTAGGGGGTTGGGTGGTCTTGAGATCCTGAGCACCAGCCGCACATTGCTATTTTGAGCATACGAGTCTGTTAATCTGTGCTGGGAGACTTGCTGCCAGCTGCAGTGTTAGACATACCCTCGAGGGCTCACTGTGAATGCAAGGATCTGAGCATGGAGTTCTTAGTGCAGGAGTGGGGCCCAATAGGCAGCTTGGTTGTATGTATGTGAACGATCGTGTATATTGGCTTGATATGCATGTTTCTTTCTGGCAATATTAGTATCCTTCATTAAATTAAACCTCAGATTAGACCTGAAGCAGTCTCCCATCCCCCATCCCCCATCAGAAAAGGAAGTATTTTCAGGCTTTTGTTAAACTGGTTAAACAGTTTCAGAAGAAGCTAGTTCTGTTAATTGCTTTAGGCTTTGCACAAAAGGATTGAGGCTAATGAATTTCTTTCTTTCTTTCTTTTCAATTAGAATAATTTTTAAGAGTCATCCTCTATTATGAAAATGAGGACAGATTCAGGCAGCATCTGGAACATGCAACTTTAAGACAGTGAATGGGTTTGCATAGCAAACAGACATCAGTATAGTCCAGCTTCGGTGATATACTCCATTATAAAATCCATTTGTAGTGTGTTAAGAGCTCTTAGAAGTTTTGGGTTTCCATTCATTCTTTTCCCTGAATGAGGCTTAGAAAGCTTTGATGGACTGAGGAAAAAACAGCCAATAGAAAGGATGTCATGGTTTGAGTAAAACGTATATGAATTTAGAAATAAACAAACAACAAAAAACTAGTGGTGAAGTAAGAGGGGAAAGAGAGAAATTTCTGAATAACCAGAATTCCCTGCATGATTCCCTGAACCAGAACCCTCCACTATGTGAATCCTTGAAATCTTTCAGAATTCCCTATGGCCTTGATTCAATACATCTAGTGAACTGGGCACTGGTCTGGACTCTGTAGATGTGGGTTGTATTCCTGCCTCTGGCATGAATCTGCTGTGTGACCTCGAGCAAGTCACTTCCCTTTTCTGTACTTCTGTTTCACTCCCACCCTTTGTCTGGCTTGTCTGCATAGACAGTCTGCCCCAAAGAGTTTACAGCCTCTTATGGTGTGTGTACCGTGCCTAGAACAATGGGGCCCAGATCTTGGTTGGGCCTCTAGGTGTTACTATAGGGACTTTAGCATGTAAATCTAAAGCATTTAATGCTTTGTTTAATTGGGGTCTATAGCTAAGAACTAGAGTTAAAAATACTGTAGTGGCTGTTTCAGTGGTAATATCAGCAAGACTTCACAATTGTTTTAAAATGGCCTCAGTTAACTGGGGGGCAGGTGGGGTGGGGGACTGATAGCAGGTTTCAGAATGTGGCAGCTTACAGGTGAAATAATTGTGTACTGGATCAGTCTTTTCTTGTTCAACTCCTTAATTGCTGTTGCTGTTTTCAACTTCCTTTAGGCCACATTCTGCCATATGATACACTTCAGCATGGTATGTGTCTAAGGACAGAATTTGGTCTGATGACTGGAATTGTATGGAGGATGATCAGTTGCTATTATTGTCTGGGCTTGAGTCATCCAATGCAAACTCACAGAAACAGGTTTTTTTTAAATGTTTTTGTTTTCATTTCTTGATTTTGGCCCATTATTTGCTAGCGTGCAACTGTGGTGACACATTGTGAGAAAGGAAGTTGCACAACTTCAGAAAACTATAGTGAATTCAAGGTAACAACTTCTGTAATGTTTTGATCCCTTTTAGTATTTTTGCTTTTCTCTTGCTGCTCACATTACTTACAATGAAATGGAAGACCACAATACGCTAAGTGTCCTAAGCATATTTCTTTTGATTTGTGAAACAAGATGGGTGAGTTAATATCTTTTATTGGACCAACTTCTGGTGGTGAGGTAGACAAGCTTTTGAGCCACACAGAGCTCTTCTTCAGATCCAGAACTCCCAGGCCACAGCAAAATGCAAGGTGGAACAGATTGTTTAGCATAAGTAGTTAGCACATATTGTAAGGGACCATTCAAGGTAGAGTGGCCCATTAACACCTTGGCAACCATAGGACAAAAAGAGGGGGTTAGTGGGTTATAGATTGTTGTAATAAGCCATACACCCATAAATCTTTTGCTTTATGTCATACTGACAATTTTTAAAATGATACAAAATAGTGTTGCATCACATTCACAATGGAATGTTTTTGTTTCATCTTATTCTCAAATAAATATAAAAATGAATGTATAACATACCACTTGAGGTTCTCATTCGGGGCTTGATCCTGCAGAGCCTTGCTCCCCCAAAGAGTCCAATTGACTTCAGTGAAGCTACTAAGCTACTCCTGGCCATGATCCTTCAAACATGCACTTGACTTCAATGGGACTATTCACATGAAAGTTCAGCATGTGTGTACGTTTTGTAAGGCTAGGGCCATAGTAGCCAATTAATTTTACCAAGTATTCCTGATCAGCACGGGGAACCTGAAACTCACCTATAAACATTCCTTTGTCCTTCCCTGTTTCAAATGTTTCCCTTTAAGAATGTAATAGTTTTCAGATGAGTGACTGATGAGCCCCTTGTACCATTAAGAGATATGCCATGACATGAGACAAGCAGGGTAAATTGATATCCTTCCACCTACGCCTCCTACCCCAATCTAGGAGAGCTGTTCCTTGACTTGTCCCTTCTTACCTGCCACCATTCTGTTCACCAGATGATCTTCATTTTCCCCAGTCTCTGGAGTCTGAACACACTCCACAGGCATGGGCTGCTTCTGAATACATTGGTGTTCTGTGATTTGTTTGGGAACATAAATAAATGAATACAATCAGAAACCAGGGTAAAAAAATGGAAAAGAGATTTCTGAAAAGGCAATTGCTTCCACTAAAAAAAGGAAACAGGTATCACTGTCTTTGGCAATTACAGTGCGGCCTGATTTGGTTGGCTAACCCACTGTACCATGCTGTGGGGTGTCAGTAGCCATCCAGCACTTGCTCCATTGCACTCTGCCCTGTGGTCTAAAGATCTTTCCCCCGGGCCTCAGAGCAAAGAAAGGTTTCAGAGTAGCAGCCGTGTTAGTCTGTATCCGCAAAAAGAACAGGAGTACTTGTGGCACCTTAGAGACTAACAAATTTATTATTATTATTATAAATTTGTTAGTCTCTAAGGTGCCACAAGTACTCCTGTTCTTAGAGCAAAGAAAGTTTCAGTTCTTGCCACTCTCCACACTAATGCATGTGAGATCCAGGCTTTTAAATTTTATTTTTAAAGCCAAATTTAAATTCTCAGGAAGCCAAAGCAGCTGCACGTTTTAACATTTTTATTTAAAATATTTTCGGATCAAGTGAGAGGCACCGATGGAGATTTACAAATAAAATTGACAAGGGAGTTTTGGAAAGTTTAATCAAAACAAATTGTAAAAAGTGTTCCTTTCATAAGGTGCATCTGAAGAAGTGAGGTTTTTTACCCATGAAAACTTATGCCCAAATAAATCTGTTAGTCTTTAAGGAGCCACCGGACTCCTTGTTGTCCTTTCATAAGAGTGGCAGACTGTAAAAACTGTCTAAAATGTAGTCTCGCTATAAAAGCATTTCCCTCCAAACCTGCGAGATTTAGGAGCATAGACCATGATGAAAGTGTGTGTGTGGTTTGTTTGGTGCCTGCGCTCCGAACCCGAATGATGATGGCCCATATACAAATGAATCCGTTCACCAAGGTCAGGCAGGCTGAGTGAATTTGGCGCCTGGTTTGGGAACTTGTCCTGCCAGCTTTGCAAGGCTGAACCAAACACTCCCCACAAAAGCCTGTTCGGCGTCTCACTCGCAGGGTGGGAGACGCCCACACACAGACCTGTTCTCAGGCTATCTCACAGAGCGCGAGATGCCCCATCTGGGATTAATTTACTGTGGTTCAGTGTCGCTCCCTCCGGAGCGGGGGGTTTTGCTGAGTGTTTGAAATCGCCCTTGATCCTGGATTGAAAGCTCCCCACGGACTCGCCCTGCCCAGCCTGGGAGCAGCCCCCGGGGCTCCGAACTGTTGCCTTGAGTTTGAGCCGCGAATTACCTCCCCCGCCCCTCCTTTTTGGAATCTTCATACACCCAGCATTGTGATGTCACGGCCCTGATACCGAGCGGATACAATGAAACCCCGGCTCTCCTAGCAACCGCCAGCGGGGGCGTGGCTTTCGCGCTGCCAACTGTTGCCTAAGGTGGGGAGAGAGGAGACCAGCGAGTGCTGCTGCTGCTGAGCCAGGAGCGGGTGTTCCCTCGCCGGGGCTTTCAGGGCGACGGCTGCTTCTCCCGGCCCCCTCCCTCCGGGCTGGAAGTGGGGCGAGAATCCCGCCAGGTAAGCCGGGGGGAGAGAGGAAAGAAAGGGGCTCAGGGGAAGGCCGGGGTAGAAAAGAAGACAGGGACCAGAGAGGAGGTTGTTGCAGTCACCTCCCGCCGGAGGGCCACCAAGGCGGAAGTTTGGCGAGTGACACGCCGAGGGTTGTGTCTCACCCCCGACTCCAGGCACAGGGAATCTGCCTCCCGGGTAAGGCTGCCTCGGGAGAGCTTGCTTGGTCCGCAACTTCCCCCCCCCAACAGATCAGCGAGAAGGAGGCGACTTGGGCTGGTTCCCCAGGGCACTGAGAGAGCAGGAGCTGGGCTTTCATTCCCCTGCCCTCCTCTTCATTCCGTCCGTTCCCTTCCCCGCTTGCCAGGCTGGGGCTTCGGAGAAGAGCTTGCTCCATGCCTTCAGCCCTTACCTGTTCTTAGGAGTCTGGGGCTTGCCAGCGAAAGCCGAGAGGGGGCTGAGCTCGGTCAGGACTGGTCAGTTTGCTGCTGTGGGGCTAGGGCTAAATACACCAATGAGCATGTTGCAGCCTGGAAGTCGATTCTGTAATTCCTACAGATTTTTATTTTTGGTCTACACAGGATCGCTTCTTCTTGCTGTTTTTTTGCAACGGGCAAGGGAAAGCGGCTCTCTGTTCCATGACTTTTCCGGTTGCTGTTATTGGTTTTGTCGCTTGTATCGTGTCTTTTGAAGTGGTAGAAATCCAGGCAATAAAATTTAAAAATCTAAACTGTTAGCCTGCTTAGATACATAGTTTTCTTCTCCCTCCCCCCCCCCCCCGCTTTAAATATGTGAATTTGGAAAGTGTAATAATAATCACACCCATACAACCCACCCCAGTAATAGAGGGTGACCATAGCTAATATAAATGTGTCAGTAGGCTACTACTGCTGTATTCCAAGAATACTTTAATATGGGAAAATCATAAAGCAATAGAGCATTCTGTCAGCATTCAAAAATCATAAACTGGGGGCTGCAGTGAAGGCATGTGCCTGGGTTTCTCATTGCTAGAGAGTCAATATCAGTAACGCACAGTGCCCCAAAACATAATTTGAATCTCTGTCATTTTGGGTTATGGGCTGCTGAGTCTGAGGTTTAAAGCTAAAAAGGTCGTTGTGTATGTTTAGAGTCAAGGCCACAGACTTGCATCAGAATTGTAGCCTGAATTTCAGGGACGTATCATAGGCATCTCCTGTTATGGAAATCCCATTGGTTTGCCAATATAACTTCTTTTTAAAACCTTTTTCAATAGCACAATCACAACCATGATTGTATTTACCTTCTATAGGCGGGCTGGTGAAGTAGAGACTGTCTTCTCTGCATTGCTTCTGAAAGAAGTAGTATTTGTAATTACACCTACAGAGATGTCTACGCTACACTTTACAGTTATGTGTGTTAATATGATAAAATACAACTAAAAATTGAAGCGTAGAGGCATAGCCTATGTGGATGGAACTAGAATTTGTGATAGCCCTGATCTTAGCATTTGTATTTCACACAGGTGGGGCATTACAATGTGGTTTATAGACAGGCCCAGCATTAATATTTCTTAAACTAGTCTCATTAGTTATTCAACATTAAGTATATAATCTTAAAGAATAAATGAGCAAGAGTTTAAAAAAAACAACCGGTGAATGGGGAGTGAGGGAGGATATTAGGGCATAATCTTTACAAACCTTAGCTTCTACTTTTGTTTGAAAGGTTACACTCCCAGTTATTCCTGTGGCAAAGAGTTCTGTACTGCATAGCCAGTAACTTTGTGTTAGCCCAGCCTTGTAGCAAATAGGCACCAGTTTAAACCGCTGCAAAGGACTGAGTCCTGGTCTACACTGGGGGGGGAGGGGTGTTGATCTAAGTTACGCAACTTCAGCTACGTGACTAACATAGCTGAAGTCGACATACTTAGATCAATTTACCGTGGTGTCTTCACCGCAGTGGGTCGACTGCTGCCGCTCGTCGACTCTGCTTGTGCCTCTCACGGTGCTGGAGTACAGGTGTTGATGGGAGAGAGCTCGGGGGTCGATTTATCATGTCTAGACTAGACACAATAAATCGATCCCCGCTGGATCAATTGCTGCCCACCGATCTGGCGGGTAGTGTAGACATACCCTGAGAGTTTACTCCCTCCTTAAAGAGGTATCAGAGTTTAGATGGGACTCTTTGATCTCTAATGTGAGGTAAACTAGGTTTGTCTACACGGGACACCCAGGGGAAATTAATCCAAATCAACTAAAAGGGTGCATTTAAACTGGTTTAGTTAAACCAGATTAAATCCCTGTGTGGATGCGGTCTTCTAATGTAGTTTAACTAATCCACTTTTAACAGGTCATTCAGATTAACTTTCCTGAGGGTCCATGTGTAGATAAGCCCTGGCTATAGCCCCAACCAAAAATGCATCCTTAATCATGCTTGCCCTGCCCTCACCAACATAGGCTGCTCACCAATTTGTTTCCCAAGGCAAGATTTTCCCCTTGTGCCATGGAAATTGGGGACTTCACTCTCTCCAAACGCTTTGGGTTTGAAACTGTTCATCTTCCCCCAGGTCCCCTTCCTCTTTAGTGAGTGCAGTGTCACATAATCCATCCAGGAGTATACAGCATCTCAGGAGTATACAGCTCCAGTTTCCCTCTTTGCTGGAGTCCATGGCAGACTTGCTGTATGACCTGAATAGCAATGGTGTAGAAGAGAATAGGCAACTATTATAAAGTGCAAGGTCTTAAGGGCAGGGACTATCTTCTAATTATGGGGGCTTTATCAGAGCCTCTAGTCACTACCATCAATAATAAATAAATAAAAGTGAAGGCTGCAATATGGCAGGCTTTGAATGGTGGTGAAGCGCCAGTTAAACAATGTTTGCACAGGCAATGGTAATGTAAATCTACTCTTAATGTGTGTGTGAAACTAACAGTTTAGCTGCTGCACCACTGCAAACTCAGGGCCGCCCAGAGGATTCAGGTGGCCTGGGGTCGTCCCACCGCCGAAGACCCGGAGCAGAAGAAGCTCCGGGGGCCTGGGCTCCACGAGAGTTTTCTGGGGCCCCTGAAGCGAGTGAAGGACCCCTCTCCAGGGGCCCCGAAAAACTCTCATGGGGGGCCCCTGTGGGGCCCGGGGCAAATTGCCCCACTTGCCCCCCCCCTTCCCCCCCCCCGGGCAGCCCTGTGCAAACTTCCAGTGTTGATGTGCTGCATTGGCACAGTTTAACCTCCTGTGCAAACTGTGGCTTATACTGGAGCAGTGTCTACAATAGGGTTTACAGTAGAGCAGCTAGGTTGTTGTAGTAACCCTGGTGGTTAAAACCCTAACATAAAGGAGCCCCGTAATCTATGTCCCCAATTCTACATGAAGGGACACATAGACCACTCCTCCATGATCGTACATATGACCTAGGCTGAGGTGTAACGGTCCACCCAGATGGAACAGTTTGCAGGATTGGGACTGAACTTAAAATAAGCAGGTGTAACAAACAAAAGAAGAAAATGGGGAAGAACAGCATTCTGACAGCAGCGTTGTTTTGTTGTGTTAGGAATGCATTTTGCTCTTTTGCAATATTAGGTAGAATGTTGGTGTTTTTAAAATTCTCTTCCATGTTCTCAGTCCTGTGGTACAGAAGTGGTGACTTGTTTTGTATTGTTGTATGATCTGATGATAAAATAAATAGTAATCATAACTTTAAAAAGTAAAACTCTCCCTCCCCCCCCCCGTTACTTTTCTAAAGGCAGCTCTGCAGCTGTTCACACAAACTGTGGTGTAACAAGAAAGGTGAAGTTTCTGCTTGTAAGAGGCTAAATTAGCTGTATTCTGTGACAGAATGCCTAGAAGGGCTTATTAGTTGCCTGTCTTACATTGAATGCTACTTTGAGCTTTAGAATTCTCCTGTAGTTGTGTTCCTTTGTGTGCAAAAAAAACCCCACAACAACAAAATACCCCAACAAAGGCATGTTTAACACCTTACTAAAGAAGTGGAGATCACAGATCAGAAAAGAATATCTACTTCCCACACAGACTCACTCACCCTCCTCTTCTCCCCACAGTTTGGGCTATCAGCTCCCTTTGAGAGCTGGGTTTCCCAAGGGCACAAATTCATTGCAGTTGCTCTCTGACCAAGCCAGTATTTGTTTGCAGAAAACACATGTGTACGGTGAACCCTCATGCAGCTCTTGGGTGTATTGCCCTCTGCATGCGGACTGTTGACCCATTGGATCAGTTTGGGAGAAATACCAAATGGTATTTTCAGGCACGTGACTAGCTGAACTGGTCTTGTTGGCTCAAATTCCATATTGTAATTGATTCTTACACTGCTTTCTATGTTGGCAACTTAAAAAAAAGCTGTAGTGTCTTAACGTGATTAAACTGAAACCTAAATAGCTAACATACGAGTTGATCCCCTTTAGTGTATCTTTCTTCTTGGGGGTATACGTTACAGGCTTTGTTGTGAATGAAAGTTCTAGTTAAGGCTATGTTCAGGCTTCCATTAAAAATGAATCCCCTCTTTTCACAGGCTTGTAACCAGTAGAGTTCTAGATCTCTTTGACTCTTACTTGCTGTGTGACTTTAAGCCTGTGTTGGCATAGCCTCCTGGTGTAGGCACAGCATAGCCGACAGAAGGTTTTTTTTGCCAGTGTAGGAACACCACCTCCCTGAACATTAGTTCAGCTGACAGAAGGCCTCTTTTGTCAACAAAGCTGCATCTAGATGGGGTTTTTGTCAGAATAGCTGTGTCGCTAGAGGTGTAGTTTTTTCACAGCGCTAGCTATGCTGTCTTACATGTATCCCAGACCTAAATCACTTAAGCACTTCTGAAAATTCTTACCGAGTCCCATTTTCAAAAATGACTTGGCACTTAGAAGTGCCTCTGAGACTTACGTGCCCAACTCACTTTTGAAAATGGAAATCAGGTGCTTGAAAATGTAACCCAGTGAGTCTGAAACTTTTTTACTGGTGACCCCTTTCACATCGCAAACCTCTGAGTGTGACCCCCCCCCAATAAATTAAACACCCTTTTTAATATATTTAACACCATTATAAATGCTGGAGGCATGTGGGGTTTGGGGTGGAGGTTGACCGCTTGCTACTCCCCCCCCCCCATGTAATAACCTCGTGACCCCCTGAGGGGTTCTGACCCCCAGTTTGAGAACCCCTGATATAACTCTTAACCTTTCTGTGCCTCTGTTTTTCCTTCTGTATCCTTATCCCCCTTTCTAAAGCATATTGAGACTTCTTGATGAGAAGAGCTATAAATGAGTATTCGAATGAGAGATTTCTAATCAGTGCTGGAACTTCCCAGCCTTGGGCTTAGCCCAGAGGTTTATTTTATTTTGCAGTTTTCAGGAAATTTGACTTAATCTGCTCTGGATTTACCAGAGAGAGGAAAGGGGTTTTGTTGTTGTTGTTGTTTATCTTCCAGGTCAAAAAATAAAAAAAATCTTTTTGGGTACAATAAATGGAAAAAATCACTCCTTGACCTGGCCAGCTGTGAAGAATTTTGCAGAACCTAACAAAAATGACCCTGCCCTTTGTGGTAGGTGGGGTTGGAAGAACTTCCCATTCTCTGTTGCCCAAGCACTGGATAGTGATAGGATAATTTTTTAAAATACCTTTTGCTCTTGTTCAGCTCCAACAGTAGCCTTTCCTTCTGAATTCACTTTCAAAGGCAAGGAACAAGTTACTTCCTACTTAAATATGATTTCCCCATAATTCTTGTGCAATCCCTTATTTCACAATACACGGCTTTTGATTTCTGTATTCCATGTCCATCCATCCCCTTTTCCAACACTATGCCAATGAACATCTTTCCCTCCTGCCAGAAAAAGCACATCACTGATGCAATCGAACTGCTTTCCTTCATTCTAGGGAATGTTTGGCTGCTTCTTGCACCCAGATTTCCCCCCTCTCCCCCCCCCAGCCACCCAGATCTGCAGTAAGGCTGCTAGAGGAGCTTTTTATCCATATGCCTAGTGCACCCCCAGCAAGACTTCTCTCTAAATTACTGTGTATCCAATTCTTTGCCCTTGATGCTTCTCAAGGAAAAGAAATGCTACAGTTCTTGTGTGCCTGAGCTCAGCAATCTTCTGAGCAGAAAATGCTAGTTAGAATGAACATCTTGTACTTTATACACTAGAGTTAGTTGCAGAATTGGACTGAGAAGCCATTTCTTCAGAAGCTTGAGCCATATGTGAAGAGAGAGAGAAAATACCGTAAGTGCTTCTCTCCAATACACCTGTCTGCTTCATTGCACGGTGTAACATTGCACTCAGGAAGCAGTAATATCATTTCAGAGCAGCTTTGATTTTTAGCTGAATGGTATCTTAGGGCTTGTCTATGTTGTGGAACGACCACGTGTTAACTAGCGCTAAATGAATCATGACTTAGCTTTGATGTGTGTCAGGATTGTCGTGGCTAATATGATAGCTGGCTGGGGTTAGCCAGCTGGAGCACCCAGGGCACAGCGGTGTTTGCAATCCTCTCACCAAGATGACACCGTGGTGAAATTGCTTATGGTACAATGGTAATAAATGCTCGTGCACCATTGCAAGGAAAGGGTACAAATGTTTATTTAGACAAGGCTCTGAGAGAGAAGAAGAGTCCGAGGAAGTGATCCCCAATGAGAGTTTGACAGCCATGCCTCTCTCCCACACCCCACCCTCAAGCTGCTCTTGGGCTATACAAAGGAAAGAGATTGCTGTGACTTAAAGCAAAGATTTCTCATGAGTGTTAATTATGCCAAGTTTACCCTGTACTGCTAAGAACTTATTTTCGGCAAGTGCCATGTGTACACTGAATATATTTAAGTGTTACCCAGGCTTTATAAAACAGAGATGCTCTCTTAGCATGTACCCTGCAGCTGGGACACAGCTCACCCTAACTTGCTTTTCAGCACGTGCTTAACAATTCTATCTTGAGGGCGAGACCTTCAGGAAAGAGGCATCTGGATTGCTGTTCCCTCTGCAGATGACTGTGGAGGCAGGTTGGAGCACCCTCCCCCTCCTGACTCCAAGATAAGCCAACAAAGAGGGTTATCGGCCATAAACTTATAATGCTGAAAGAGGGCTGTGACTGCTGACCTGAGCAAAACGGAATCTAGAAGCTTGCGTGATGAGAAGAGTTTCACATTGTGTAAACACCGTGAACTGTTATCTAAATTGTCAATATTAATTGGGCTCCTCCATCTCCTGCTAGCAGTGGT
This sequence comes from Terrapene triunguis, assembly GCF_002925995.2. NCBI lineage: Eukaryota > Metazoa > Chordata > Testudines > Emydidae > Terrapene > Terrapene triunguis. Next base: position 9,367,149 of record NW_020664543.1, on the reverse strand, counting down.
CACCTTGGTTTTAAAGTGACATTTGTAACAAACACAGTATAGGTTTGTTTGTTTGTTTTTGTTTTTTGTTTTTTAAATAAGCTATATAAGTCAGGATGGAAAATGTCTTGCATTTCAGAAGAAAAGATGTGCTGTGCCGTGCTGGAAAGAGAATGAGTCAGACACTTAGAACCAGTGGCAAAAAACCTATCTGCACTGTGGAAACTGGGGGGAAATATTCCACGATTGCTAATGCCGGGGTGCTGACCTTCACAAACCCAGCCTGTTCGCCCTCCCCAGAGACGCACCCTATCTACAGCTTAGAGCATTAATGCTCGTGTTGCATTCAACCGATAGCAGCAGCTAAGTGAGCCTGGCAATCAATGCTATCTTTTAATCTCGACAGGGAAGGCAACTTTCTTAGCTGCTCCAATTAGTTCTCTGCTAAAATCACTAATGTCAGTACCTGCTAATGTCCAGAACTTCCCAGAAAAACAATGTAGGTTGAAAAGGAGTGCTTCAAACTGGACCCTGATATTAAAAGGTCTGGCACTTCTATTACCACCAATTACAGTGACAGGTGGTGTAGTGCAAACACTTCTGACTCCTGCAGTTCCTGGGCTAGCTCCAGTCTGCAAACCATTTTCATGCATAGTAATCATAGAACTGGAAGGGACCTCGAGAGGTCATCTAGTCCAGTCCCCTGCACTCGTGGCAGGACTAATTATCTAGACTATCCCTGACCGGTGTTTGTCTAACCTGCTCTTAAAAATCTCCAGTGATGGAGATTCCACCACCTCCCTAGGCAATTTATTCCAGTACTTAAGCACCCTGACAGGAAGTTTTTCCTAATGTCTAACCTAAACCTCCCTTGCTGCAATTTAAGCCCACTGCTTCTTGTCCTATCCTCAGAGGTTAAAAAGAACAATTTTTCTCCCTCCTCCTTGTAACAACCTTTTACATACTTGAAAACTGTTATCATGTCCCCTCTGTCTTCTTTTCTCCAGACTAAACAAACCCAGTTTTTTCAATCTTTTCTCATAGGTCATGTTTTCTAGACTTCTAATCACTTTTGTTGCTCTTCTCTGGACTCTCTCTCCAATTTGTTCATATCCTTCCTGAAATGTGGTGCCCAGAACTGGACACAATATTCCAGTTGAGGCCTAATCAGAGCGGAAGAATTACTTCTCGTGTCTTGCTTACAACACTGCTGCTAATACATCCCAGAACGATGTTCACTTTTTTGGCAACAGTTTTACACTATTGACTCATATTTAGCTTATGGTCCACTATGACCCCCAGATTCCTTTCCGCAGTACTCCTTCCTAGGCAGTCATTTCCTATTTTGTATATGTGCAACTGATAGTTCCTTCCTAAATGGAGTACTTTGCATTTGTCCTTATTGAATTTCTTCCTATTTACTTCAGACCGTTTGTCCAGATCACTTTTAATTTTAACCCTATCCTCCAAAGCACTTGCAACCCCTTCCAGCTTGGTATCATCTGCAGACTATGTGTACTCTCTATGCCATTATCTAAATCATTGATAAAGATATTGAACAGACCCAGGACCAATCCCTGCAGGACCCCACTCATTATGCCCTTCCAGCATGACTGTGAACCACTGATGATTACTCTCTGGAAATGGTTTTCCAACCAGTTTTGCACCCACCTTATAGTAGCTCCATCTAGATTGTATTTTCCTAGTTTATTTATGAGAAGGTCATGCGAGACCGTCTCAAGAGCTTTACTAAAGTCAAAATATACAACGTCTACCGCTTCCCCCCATCCACAAGGCTTGTTACCCTGTCAAAGAAAGCTCTCAGGTTGGTTTAACACGATTTGGTT